>NC_051221.1:17942521-18157521 GCF_015220715.1 Pygocentrus nattereri | reverse complement strand
TAATGAGGAAGAGAGAAAGAAAAACATGCAAGAGAAGATGCTGGAATGGAGCACAGCAGAAAGAAGAGATGCTGCCAGGATTACTCCTGCCAAGCACTGAGAGCGGGATAAACCCGCAGAGCCAGAATGAGAAAAGGCAGGGGACAGGGGCTTAGAGCCAGCACTGCAAGAACTGATGAAGAGCAGACCACTGGGGCCATGCTAACCATAACCTGCAGTTCCACTCACTGTGTTACTTTCAGAGCAGTTTTTAATTGCTTAAACTGCAAGAACCCATATTAACAAAACATCAGTCTCATACCTACACAATGTACATATTAGTTCATAATAGTAACTCAATAATATCTGAGTAATAAGTCTTAAAGAGCAACATCCTTGACTTTTGTGGGTCAACCAGTGGTCATTGTGGTGTAATCACTGGCAGGTCAACCATGGAAAGACACTGCTTGAACTACAGCATTACCTGGTCCACCATTGATGTTGGCTAAGTTACCAATAGCATGGTATCAATAACAGTGAGATAGCTACTTTTTCTATGCCGCTAATCTAGGCTAGGCAGGATGATGATAAGACCATAGAAAGACAGCGTCTAAGGACTATTAATATTAGCTAGGCTAACACTAATGTTAGCCAAGCTACTAACAGCTTGATACAAATAATAGGGAGCTAGCTAGCTAACCTAAGATAGCTACTGTTTCTACACCGCTAAGCTCGGCCAGCTACCTACAATCATTAGCTAGATAAGCTGATGATGTGCCTAGACGTTCAGATCACATTTCGTTTTGATCATTTTTTTTTAACAACTTCATTGACGCTGCTCTTTGAAATCTAAGCAGTTAATAAAGATCTACATTAGAACAACTGGATCTAGTTCAGATCACTAAAAAGTCTCAGAAGAGCTTTGTCAGTTGCCTTTTTTCCCCTAACACAGGGTAAAACAAGGACAGACAGCATGCCTAATGCCAGATTAGCACTCACTGCAAGGATCTGGGAAAAGACATTTTGTTGTTATCACGAGTTCCCCATTTTATTAAGTGAATGTGTTGGTGAAGATAAGATGCCTCATTTGTACCTAATTAGCTTTGGACTGCTCTGACCATAGATAGCACTTCCTCTGTCAGCATTATCATATCCTGTGGATGGATAATGACTTCCTGTGGTCAAGACAACAGGCTTTTGGTCAGAAAGAGCAGACAGTCGACCACACACACAAACACACAGGCACTGCTGGCTGGAAGAAAGTGTCTATACTGCCAAGAGTAAATAAAACCACATTTTTTTTTCCTGTCTTACAGACATAATTCACTCCAAATCACTGTCAGTAGGACAGCCTTTTTCTACATCAATGCTAATCAGATACATCTAAAAACTCACATACTTCACACCAGCACACCCACGTACACTGCTATTCTAGTAATAAGAAAGCCCTACAAGCAACCAAAGCCAAAGCTATGGTCTATGCATACCACATGCTACAACTGGATCAAAGTCTGAGCATGGAAAACTGATAGGGGATGACTACACAAGAATAAAGGAGAGTTTCTGCACACATCTTTCTGCACTACTCTGCTGTACCTCAGCCTGCGGGGCGACGTCCATCTTAGATGGTTGGACTGGAACGTGTAGTGACTGAAACAAGATCAGTGATACACCATTTTGAATTCTGTTTTAAGTGGGGGTAGAACATTGGGGGAGGACACTGAAACTATAAAGATAACTGTGTAATCATTACTGGATTCATAGAGAGCATTCTATAGGCCTGAGGTTTACTGACAAACACTCAATTGGTGTGCCATTGGTATTGGTGAATGTTTCTAGAATATTCTCTCTCTCCATTCACTTTAGCTCATTTGGTGTGTCAGTTCTTTTTTGGACATTCTAAGGACAACTGCAAACATTACAAGGTGTGCGTTTGTTTGTGTTTGTCTGCCCTGTTACTGTAACAAAACCTTAGAAGATGCAAGATAGCATCTTCACAGGTGAAGAAAAAATATTCTTACTTTTAACATACATAAATGTATCAAAATTTTATGCCAAGTTATTTTGGACTATTACTGTTGCTCCATTTATCATGAATTATTCACATAGTGAAAGAGGCAGATGTATAGAATATACAGGTAAGTTTTCATTACCTAACTCAAGCCTACATTTTCTCTCCAGGCTTTCTTTTTCCTTGAAGATCCATCAAACAACCTTAAATAACGGTACAAATACTGCCTCTGCCAGCTCACTTCTCGATGAACAGAAATGTATTCCTGTCGAGTTCTTCATCCATTGTATATGCAGGGCTGACATTTCACACTAAACAAAAAAGATCTAATTTCTGCCAAATGTCTTATTTCAAACAGGTCTTGCTCTCTGGCAGAAACATGTTGTGTAATGTCTGCTGTGAAAATTGTTGCAGCGTGAGCGCACTGGGGCTGGCTGGCAGGCAAGAAGAGCACGAATGCCTCTGGCTAACTGATTGGAAAGAAAAGCTGTAAGTTACTGTCAGTCACATAAGAATACTGTATTCCCAGTGGCCCTCTCTGCCATTGCAGCAATCAGTTAAAGCTGGATGAATAGACATGGCATTACCATGACTACATGTCTCCAACCTTTTTCTTCCTTTCTTTCTCTTACTCTGGCTCTCATTTATGCTCTCTTTCCATCTTTCCATTCCTTCTTGCCTCTGTCCACCACCACCCCCCGCCCCCTTTTTGTTGAAACAAAATCACATTGGAAGGCAAAAAACGGCAAAGAGTCGGCAGACATTTTACTCAGTACACAGCAACCGGATGGAGCAGTTACTCAACTAAAAACTGCTTTCTATCTCCATCATTGCTCTCTTCTCCTTATATTTTTTAAAGATATACATTGAGACTAATTTTAATATTCAAGTATCCACAATGTTAATGAACAAATATCCAGATAAGTACAGGAAATGAAAAAGCAACAATAAGAAGAAAAAATGGACTAATATCAGCATAGGGCTGTAGCCTTGATTGCACTAGAGGTTAAAATTTAAAAACATGGTTTATTAATCGAAAATAGCCTAAAAAAATCAGGTTTTTGTGCTTTTGGATGATTACGGGAGTCACATCCTTAGAGAAGCTGATGAGCTAAAGTTAACGCTAGCAATGGTGAGGACAGGTGGCCTTCTACATGATGTCTTTTTCACTCCGTCAACGACATATCAACAAGTTTTCCAGAGAAATATATTTTCACTGTTTCAGTGAAATGGATGCAGTTAATGTCAACAATAGCAGTAGATAGCCTATTTAGTAATAAAAGCCACTCAATCTTTGCCTTTATGGACACATCCTTGGCAACGCACTCACATTCAGACACTCATGTCCATAGTAGCAAAGCATAATATACTTACTTGCAGAACCGTCACATTTTGGTGCCTGAAGTTTGTATCTGTAGTTTTGCTCTAAAGCTGCTAAGGCTAATGAAGTTAACAAGTAAGGGAAGCTTATATTCATCTGTTTGTACAATGCAATCTGCATTCATAAACCATTATACATTTGAATCTCACTAGGGATGTGCATTGTGATAAATTTTGATGTTGAGTATTCTTAAGAGTTTACAAACAGGTATTAGTTAACCATAGAGAAGAAGGGGATAAAAAGGGCTTCAGCTGATATTAACATATTGTAGTTCTTACTCAGAATACACAAACAATACAAACTGTACCCAAGTTCAGCAGCAAAAAATTGCACATTTTGTTCAATTTAAAAAAGAGAGCAAAATATTTTGGTGTATCCCGGTTAAACCAGTAGGTTTTCATGTCAGTAACTTGGTATTAGTGGAAGCTGCCCCTTCAGATGAGCTAATATTCTAACGCTAACTGTTTTACACAGGCTAACTGGTGGATTTGTGGACGATAATGATTTCTGGGCTTACGCACATGTTTTTTTTCTCCTTACTGGGTGATGTGGCAACATATTAGTTAGATGTGGTAATTTTGAGAAACAGAGTGTTTTTGTTATAGCTAATGCCAGCTGGAGTAGTTGGCCTACTACATCTACCTTCTACATGTCCTTAACAACATGCCTTTGGCAACATGCTTATGTTAAGGCAATTGTGTTTCATAGTACAAAGTGTATTCACAACTATGAGCAAAACAGATGCACTTTACAGCCTCTTTAAACCATAATGGTGTTTACCTGAATTTAACTGCACATTTTCTATCTGATTTTCAATGTATACTGTATGGTATATCATACAATCATTTCAATAGTCAGATAGTGCCAAAACATCTGACTCAAGCATAAGGTGACCAGATAAATGAAATGCAAACTGGGGACATTTGCAGTTCAGTGCTGAATATATCTTTAAAACATTCAATGTTTCTATCTATGAACAAAAAAGAAAGAAATAAACAAATAAATAAATAGGTTCCAGTTTCAAGTATTTTGACCATGGTAACTGTACTGTAATAAACTGTGGTGAAGGCTAACTGATTAAATTGGGTACTAATTAAGTAAATTGGTAAACCATGACAGAAAATCACTGATATAGATGTAGCCAAGTAAAAAGGGTCTCAAAAGTCACTAAGTCTAGTAGCTTAGGCAGGGATGGGGCACGTTTAGCACAAAAGATTGAATGGTTGTTTGAGCCCATAATTTATATTTATGTTAAATATTTTGGCACCAAAAGACCCCTGTGGCTACAGCAACAAGCTCAGTTCTGGAGATACAAAGACGGGTGCCATCAACACATGCCACATGTCATATATGGATGGCTGAAAAGTGACACAGTTTAAAAAATGTATTCATTATTTGTAGATCTCATGGTAGTTTACATTTAAGAAGGTTGTAGGCCTACACAGATCAGTAGTATGATTCAGGTTTCATAACCCCATCCCTGCTTTAATCACTAGGTTACCTTGTGTTTTGAAAAAACATTCATGGTGACACCGACACTTGCTAGCTTCTGTCCAGAAGTTTTACACAACACTATTCTCTAAAACTAGGTGAGCAAGTGGTAGAAGTAGTTAGCAGATAGCAGCTGCCAGCTTCTGTTAACCAAAATAAAATCGCCACAATGCAAGATCTGCCAATCTGCTCTGCTGCCAGGTCTTTCTTAGGACTTTCCAGTGTGTTTTGATTCACAGATAAAAACCGGGACCTTTCTGTGGACAGCTATTAAATAAATAAATAAAAAGACTTGATTACCCTTTAGTGCAAAAGTAAATAAGGAAACATTTGACACCAAAATATGTTGGCTGACTGACGGCTTTTGGGGTAAACATTAGTAGGCTGAATCACTGCTGTAATGGGATCATAATTAGACCTAAAAACATCTTTTCTTTGTTGGCGTGATGTGTAAACAATGAGTGAAAAGTAAGAAAGAAAAGAATCCGAGAGAAAGAAAGGGAGGAAATGTGTTTCTTTTTGTGTGTTCAGTTTGCCTCTGGGCCAACAGTCCTGTGTCCGCTTCTCTGCTGTGAACTCTGATGAGCAAACATTGGCCTTTGCATCATCATCCAACACCCACACACACAGCTACTCCCTTACACAACAGGGGCACCTCTACACGCCCTCTGCCATCTCTTCATCTATTCATAGTGATTTGGGCTCATTCTAACATTCAGAAAACTGGCAGATCCAGAAGTGCTTTATATAAGAAGCCAAGTGACTGTATGGAGCATACTGCCTGTCCAATGTTTTTAGACACTCATAGCTTTTCGAAATGTCTGTAATATAAATAAGTATGTTTTACTTGTTGCTGTAGTGTAACATACTAGGCTAGGGAGGATTATTTTGGGGTAAACAGTAGACAGTGTTATTGTAGTAATAATGCCTACCCCAAATATTGTCTCCTCTTGTGAGATCTGCACTCATCCGCACTCAAACATGTCAGATGTTTAAACCACTTTTGAGCCAAAAGATTTTCAAGATGTGCTTTTAACAATACCTTAGGAAAGCATCAAATTAGTGCTTAGGCCAAATCTACTGTTCAGTACACATTATACAGGGTGTCACAGGGCACCGTTTCATTTGAATTTTTTTCATTTTTTACTTTATTATCGTCTTTTATCTCTGGGGTCATCTCAAACAGGAGTGAATGGTACATTATGAAACAACATATTGCATTAAAGGGAACTTTGGACAGACTGTACATGAAGTATGTTAGTGTGTGTGTGTGTGCAGTAGAAAAATGCAAATGTTTGAGTGTTAGATAGATGTGGGCTGGTGCTTCAGATCCGAAAAATTTGCATAATCCAAATCTATGCTAATGAACTCACCCGCTGGGTCCAGGCCGCTGGTTCTGCGTGAAACGCCAGTCAGTGTTAGGAGGTTTTTGCTGGGGAGAGAAAAAAAAGACAAAGTTTTAAGTCTACAGAAAATAAAAGACAGAACTATGTATCTTTCCATCTTTTAATTCTCAGAACCTCAGCAAGGTCAAATCATGGGTCTCCTACTACACATATTTAAGTAGGTTGTTGTTAAGGATACAGAGCTATGGTTTAAAGCAATTCCAGTATACAATCCCACCGTGGCAGTGGCCATTTTACTGTAGATAGACATAAACTGCATAAAGAGACAAATACAGTCTGAGGCTACATTAGCAAAGAAGGCAAGGAGTTTGAAGGTGTGTGTCGATGGAGGCTGAGTTGATTGTAACATTAGCACAAAGACGTAGTTCTCTAGTCCATGTAGCCTGTATTCTAAACCACTTAACCGCTGTTTCAAGCTGATAACAGCAATGAGGTATGCACAGTAAAAAACAAAGTGCTTGAAGTGTAACACAAAACAATCCTTTATTGTTCCTGGACCCGGGAAATGAGCGCTAGCTCTAATTGAGTGATTGCGTGAAACTGCAGCGAAGACACAAAGCCACCATTGTGTTTATACTGAGAGCACAGGACATGCTCTGCGGACAGGAAGCATAAAGGACAGTATACAACTAAAACATCTCTGGATAGAGGCTGTTATCTCTTTAAAAATGCAGAGAAACTACAAAAATAAAGTGAAAGAGAAGGTCAGATGGGAGAGATGATGGGTGGTTATGAAGGCATAAAAGCTCTTGTACTCATCCTCTACCCCTTACTCTGTCTTTCCTTTCCTGTCTCTCTATGGGCGTGACAGGACGGAATAGAATGCTAACCTCAGGGATCAGGGGTAGACAGATGGCTAGATAGACAGATGGGGTCTATAGATAGATAGATAGATAGATAGATAGATAGATAGATAGATAGACAGATAGACAGACAGACAGACAGACAGACAGATAGGGTCGATGGATAGATTGACAGAGAGATAGAGACAGACAGATAGGGTCTATGGATAGAGAGACAGACAGACAGACAGACAGACCGACAGACTGACAGACAGACAGATCGATAGATAGACAGACAGATAGGGTCGATGGATAGATAGACAGAGAGATAGATAGGATCTATGGATAGATAAAGAGATAGATAGGGTCTATGAATAGATAGATAGACAGACAGAGACAGACAGATAGGGTCTATGGACAGACAGACAGACAGACAGACAGACAGACAGACAGACAGACAGATAGATAGATAGATAGATAGATAGATAGATAGATAGATAGATAGATAGATAGATAGATAGATAGATAGATAGATAGATAGATAGATAGAAAAGAGACTGTAAGAAAGAAAGAAAGAAAGAAAGAAAGAAAGAAAGAAAGAAAGAAAGCAGGGACAGCTATATTTGTTGAATTATTTAGAGCCTACATACCTACATACTCACATGTGCATTAGAGTAAAACTACTATCTGTTCTATTGTAAGACTAGCAGTGTGCAGGTCACAAACACTTAACTGTCATACTAAAACACAGCAAAGCCATTAAAGCACCGCACAGTCCATTAACACACACACATAGCAAACACTGCTTTAACTGCTGCACACACACCCACAGCAAACATTCTCACTGCTACTGTCAGCAGCCATCTGTGTAATGTGGACACAGGAAGTTCAGACCTGAACACTGAAACACAGCTCTAAAATATCAAATACATAGAGGTACAATTTCAAGAAAGTCACATGACCTATTCACATATAGCCCCTATTATTAGTCTAAATAACCTCTCTCACAAAAACATGTGTACAAAACATGGCTTCAACCTGGGCTGCTGCTTCTCCTATCAAGGACAGGGGCTGCGGTGTGTGCATTTGTAGATACTGAAGGTTATAAATTGAAGAGAGGAATGTAAGCACAGTTAGCTCACACTCCAGCCCCACTCCGAAACCTGAGGGTGGACTTTACTCATTTACATTTCACTCACTTTATATCCTTCTGATCCCTCTCTATCCTCCTATCCTCCCTCTCACTCTCCTTCTGATCCATCTCACTATCACTTTATCTGTGTCTCTTCTCAGTTGTAGCCATCGGCAGGAAAACTAGAGAGGAAGAACAAGATCGAGTTTTTAAAAAGGTCTGACATTCCAGCACTGTGAGCATCAGTGCTTGGAGTCAATGTGGCTCTGTGCACTTTCAAGGTCACTGGAAAGGTCATGCCTTATCTCGCAGAAAAGCAAAGAGGAAAGCCCACTCTCTAACACTACAGATTTCAAAGAATAATACACAGTTTGTAGATGACAATTATGATAACTACATAGAACATTTGCACTGTTTAAAAGTTTGGAATCACTGTTTTCATTTATATGAAAGCAGTCTGACTACAGACAGATGAATAAACGAGCACAGACAAATGAACTGAACTTCACAGGCTTTAAATGATGAATGTTGAAAGTTGTAAGTGATATAACATATGAAAATAAGCGCATAACACACAAATGTTTGTGAAGGTAAAACAATCCAGAATGTCTTGTATTTCAAGTGATGGTCACTTGAAATATGAGGCATAAGAAATGTAGTAAATAGGTACATTTTATTTATCACTAAAAATACATATAATAAAGAATAAACTACCTAAAAAGCTTGTAATGTCTATAAGACTTAAATCTACAATG
The DNA here is from genome assembly GCF_015220715.1 of Pygocentrus nattereri. NCBI lineage: Eukaryota > Metazoa > Chordata > Actinopteri > Characiformes > Serrasalmidae > Pygocentrus > Pygocentrus nattereri. Next base: position 18,148,584 of record NC_051221.1, on the reverse strand, counting down.
TACATTATTACATATAAAATGGAGCTATGGAATAACCAATTTGGGGGGAGGACTGTGCCTGAAATGTCTTTCAATCATAGGCCCTATAAAATGTAAAAACATTCCTTTTCCCATGTCCAAGCTTTCACAAATCCCATCGCCACCCATCTCCTCCCTGTTCCTCAGTCCTATCTGTCAGTCTTACCACTGCCCTAAAAGGGAGGGGTCAGACCTCTTAGCTCCAACAAAAACCACCCAGAACTCCAGCCCAAGTTCCCTAAGTGTCCCCCCTCCTCTCTTAATCACAGTCTACTTACTAGTACCACCATAAGTTGAAGGCACAGTACAAACTTTCAAACATAACACTGGCATAACGAATGATTCCTAACTTATTCACTAGAAAATTCTTGCTACTTTGCAAACTGAAGAAGATGTATTTTATACTTCTTTATACTTCCATACTACAACATGGCAGACACACTATATAGCACAATATTTCTATTTCTGTAACAGGGTGCGATTTTAGATGCTTCTTATGAGTGATAGTCAGAAACTGTGGGGTCACAATGACACACATGTTTTCTGTTCACATATGCTGACATTTGGTGCTAAGCTATAGCTGGGTCACACTTTCAGCCCAACAGTCATGGCCCATTCATGCCCCAGGGGCCATTAAAGAAGCAGTCTGTTTCAACACAATCTCTAGGAAATTTCCAACATGAGGTTAACCTAAATCACAGCTAGTGATTAGTGTTCCTGGGTCTACCGTGACTGTGTGTTTTAGTGAAGAGTTTAATGAAACAGCTGTGGCTCAGTGGCTAGGACCTCTCAGCCAGCACCGAATGCCTCTAGGGAAAAGGTTGAAAAGAAGAAGCTTCCAATATATATATATATATATATATATATATATATATATATATATATATATATATATATATATATATATATATATATATACACACACACATTTCTTTTATAGCATTTCACTAAAGACTGCAAGCAATAATAACATAAATACAAACCATGAAACTCCACTAGAAGAAGAAGTATCAACGGGTCTTAGTCTGGCCAAAGACACGTTAGTCAAGATGGTGTGTTAGCTGGGAGTTAACAATTGAAGCGCCAGGTTCAATTATATATATGTGGAAACCGGATACACACAGACTTGCCAAAACCAAAGAGCATAGCAGGAAAAAGCACGGAAAACAGCTGGATCTCTGCTCACATCCTTTGGCTGGCCTCAACAAAAATACGACTTCATCCTATTCTCTACAACAAGGAGGAAGTTCCTCTAACCTAATAATGTTTTCCTACAATACTGCTTTCCGTCTCATTGTCAGGCACAAACTCCAGGGTGTTCTAGTCTTTTGTACATGAAACACTTACATTAGAAACAAAAGAACACTGCAATGTTTCTGTAATCAAGCTTGATACAGATCCATGTCTCATTGTTCTGACAGCTGTCAAATCAGCAGCTGTAAGTAATGTGACTGAAATTTCTGTGTCATCTGTGGCTAGTTGCGTACAAGAGCTTGAGTTACTTCTCTAGAATGTTCCCTTATGACTTAATTTCCTTCATCTAAAGCAATAAGTAATTAATTGTGTTGAATTAAACATGCTTATGTTACATGGAAACATACATTTTACCTGGGAATTCTAGTGATTTCTGTGGAATGAAATCATTACGATGTAATCAAGTTTATTCTGAGTGATTTAATGTGAAGTGTGCAATTGCAAATAGGCAATGGCACTAGGAACCAGACCTCTGAAGGGTCAGGTTCACTGGTAATTTCAGATAGCTATTCAAATAGCAATGTTTATGCTGTAGACCTTGTGACCCCTGGTTCCTATCATCACCACTGTAAAGAATATCTGATGGTGGAATTCTCCTTTAATGTAAACATTTGAATGTTGCTAAGAATGGATAGTTTGTAGGCTAACAATTGAGGGCATTAATCAATGAAATTACATAATTAGAGAACAATAATAATTCAAAAACACAAAACACACACAACTTAATGTTTGTTGCTTTCAGTTAAACTTAATTATTAACTCTCTTACCTTTAAGTGTCCTATACATTTTTTTGAAGGTGAATATTAAGAATATTAAGGATTACGCACAGAAGACTTTAGAACTCCAGCTTTTGTGCAGTACAATCTCCATTAGGTCAACTCTGCCTAGAGGGCATTCATTAATCATATTATTGTGATACGGGTCCCCTGAAGAACCTTCTTCCACACCAGCACAATTTAGGCCACTGCAGGGGATCTTAGAGAGGCAAGCAACACACTGGAGATCAGAAACACTCTCCTGACGTGGGTTAATCTACCATACACACAAATACTTTTAAACACGGACTGCAATATAATCCAATGCCCTCTTAGGCCCTAGGCCCATTATATTTGTAAATGTGTAAGGCTTAAAACTATTCCTGCCTCCTGTGCTGAATGTCAGTGCCATTAGTGGCCTGTCCTTCTGTTATTGTTGCAGCTCACACACACTCTTGCACAACACACATGCAGGCACATTGTGCACGTGTCATGCCAGAGGAGCCAGATGGCCTCCTCACGGCCCAAAGGCCAAAATGACTCCCAGAGGACTAAACGATGGGACACGAGGGAGAAGCTGGGAGATTGAGAAAAAGAACGTGAAAACAAATTCCCATTCTCAGGCTCATGCCCCCCTTGCTCTTGCTTCAAAAACATGATATAAACACCAGAGATTACACAGTGAGTCCTGCTTCAACAAACAGCAGATATAAATAACCTCAGCCTGAAGCACCAAAAAATTTCCACCTCACGCATCACATTCCAAGCCCAGGAAAACCAAAACTATAAGGAATCTTACACACGTCTCCACTTCAGTAAGAATAAAAAGGCTAAAGAACTGGTGAGTAAGAGTTTAGTTTGTTACTAAGGCTACTTAAGTATTAAGTAGTATAAGCTTTTTATTATATTTCTATATAGTATTTCAGCTCAATGTCTGAAAACGACTATTTCCTTCCTTGGTCTGGAGAATACTAAAGGATGTCTGAAGCCTAGTTACCATGGACATTTATTATGGGATTGCTCAGAGGTGATACACTCATACATTGCTAGAGGTCACATGACTTGAAAGGTATGGGATCAATCAATCACAAGCGTCCAGCAAAACAGGAAGTCCAGGGTCACAGGATGACCTCTGGGATCCTGTTATTCAGCCACTGATTTCTTCCTCTCCACAGCCCCGTCCACTCTGTCCCTATGTCCCCATTTGTCCATCCCCCACTTTCCTTCTCAATACAATACTCATTTCTGCCTGCCAGTTCCTCTTCCTTTTCTCTGCCATCTGCCAGCTATCTCTCTTTTATCACTCAAAATCTCTCCTTGTGATCTGCCTCACTTCCTGTCATTTATTTAGACCTCTATATCCTCTGCTTTTGATCTTCATATATTTGTACAACTTTTTCTGTTCTTGCTGGTAGACGTTTCAGAATCTCTTACTTGTCAATTATTTATGATCTTTGCTCTTTCTTTGTTCTTCCATCTTTTACCTTCTCTGTTTTCCTGTTTTGCTTTTCCAGAGTACTCTAACTTTATTATTCTAATTTTGGTTCTGGAGTACACTTCCTTCACCTTGGTCTGATCTAACATTATGGCTCCAAAACATCTAAAACAAGCCCTGCTTCAGTCTTGGGTGGGCTTTATTCATCATAGCTTGCCAATTTTTCCATTCAAACACTTTTAAATCAGCTCATTAGTTCATTATCAAGTTTAGTTGGCATCTTAGAGCATCAGATTGTGCTGGACTAAGGCCCTGCTGGATCAGAGATGAGTTCCCCTAACGTAAAACGTGTACTACACAGAACTTTATAAGAAGAAAAGCCATGCAAGGATAACAATTTTATATTTAGTTCAAATAAAGAGGTTCTAACAACACTACAAATGAGAGACAGGAGGCCCCTTCACACACAGAGCTACTGAACATTATGCAACATTATGGCTTGTGTGCTGAGCTGAACGCTCACCTCATTGGCTGAGTTCATTAAGTGCTTCCTGGTTAAGGTCATGTTTAGTGTGTTGTTATGGCTCAACATGGGAGTCTTGACAAACACAAAGTCACTCCTGCTGGAGAGAGTTGAGTAGCACGGCCTGTATGTGCGTGTGTGGGGCTCCTGAGGGCCCCCCACCACCTCCATGTACCGGATCGGCCCATCCGTGTTGAGCTGGAGATGGAGGTCTTTATGGGAGCGCTGCTGGTAGGCATGCCTTGAACGGAAGCCTTTCCTTGAGTAGCAGCATGTCAAGTCATCCCTGTGTCTGAGACACCGCACCAGCACAACTACGGCGGTCACAAGAAAGACCAATGTCACACAGCCCAACGATATGATAAGGTACAGGGTTACATCTGTCATCCCATTCACTTTCCGAGAAGGAGATTTGTTGGAGTCTGTAGCTGCATCCGTGCTCTTCTCCTCGACATCAACAGTGACAGAGACAGTGGAGGACTTGGGAGGCTTGCCGTTATCCTGCACGACCACCATGAAGCTATACGATAGGCTTTCCCTGCCACCCTGCTCGTCATCTGCCAGTTTCTGCGCAGTGCGTAGCTCGCCTGTGTGCTCTCCAATAAGGAAGAAGGCTCCATCACCTCCAGGAATGATGCTGTAGGACAGCCAGGCATTGTGCCCACTGTCTGGATCATAGCCCACAATCTTGTTCACAAGGTGGCCGATGGGGGCGGAGCGGGGTACGGTCAGCTGGAGGCCTGAGTCATCAGACTGAGCAGGGTAAAGAACGATGGGCGGGTTGTCATTCTGGTCGATGACAAACACGTGGACGGTGACATTGGAACGATGCGATGGCGTCCCAGCGTCATGAACCTGCACTTCGATTTTAAAGGCGTTCATCTGCTCATAATCCAATGAGCGCATAGTGAAGATATTACCGTTCTCTGGGTTGATGTAGACATAGGAGGACACAGGACTGCCACGAACACTGGTGGGCAAGATGGAGTAGGTGAGACGGGCATTGTCCCCCAGATCTGGGTCTGAGGCTGAGATTGCCACTATCAGGGTACCAGGGGCATTATTCTCTGCAATGTCTACAGAATAAGAGGGCTGCGAGAATGCTGGAGCATTATCATTCACATCAGAGAGACTAACTACAAATGTCTTCTGTGAAGACAATGGAGGAGAGCCTGCATCTGTTGCTGTGACAACAACAGTGTATTCAGGGACAGTTTCCCTGTCCAAATGGCCGTCAGTGACAAGGGTATAATGCTCCCCAAAGGCAGATTTCAGTTTAAAAGGCAAGCCTGGTGACACCTTTAATGTCACCTGACCATTTTTACCAGAGTCTAAGTCTCTAGCGCTGATTAGTGCAATGACAGTGCTGGTTTCAGCATCCTCACTGATGGGGCTGGTGAGAGAGGTCAATGCAACTTCCGGAGTGTTATCGTTCACATCCGTTATTTCTACTTTGACGTTGCAGGAGCCCTCCATGGCGGGGGTTCCACCATCCCGGGCCTGGACAGTAATGTCATAAACATTGGTTTGCTCATAATCCACCTCTCCAATAACACGGATTTCTCCACTTTTAGAATCCACACTGAACAGATTCAGAATTATGTCTGGCGTGTATTTACTAAACAGGAATGCCACTTCCCCATTCATTCCAGAATCTGCGTCAGTGGCATTGAGTTTTGCTACAACGGTTCCCACAGGAGAGTTTTCTAGAAGACTGACCTTCTTCACAGGCTCGTCAAACACTGGCGCGTTGTCGTTCACGTCCAGGATTTTAATGAGCAGCAGGGTGGTGCCCGATTTCTCAGGCTGCCCACCGTCCACGGCCGTGAGCAGCAGGCGGAACGAGGCCTGTGCCTCTCGGTCCAGAGCCTTTTCCAGCACGAGCTCCGGGAACTTACCGCCGTCGCTTTTGGTCTCGACTCTCAGGCCGAAGCAGTCATTGGGCGCCAGGTGGTACGTCCGCAGCGAGTTGACGCCCACGTCAGGGTCCCGCGCGCTCTCGAGACGAAAACGCGTTCCTGGCGCGGCCGCCTCCGAGATCTCCAGCGAGGAGTTGTGCGCGGGGAATTGCGGTGCGTTATCGTTCACGTCCGAAATTTCTACGACGACGCGATGCACTTCGAGCTTGTTCTCGAGGAGGATCTGAAGGTGCAGGAAACACACCGCGATCGAGCCGCATATGCGCTCCCTGTCAATGGTCTCCTTGATGACCAAGGCGCCGTCGTCCGAGTTGATCTCGAAGAACTGGCCACTGGAGTCCGAAATAACACGCGCGTTTCTCTCAATAATCCTCTGAAGGGTGAGGCCCAAATCATTTGCTATATTCCCTACAATGGAGCCCGGCTTCTGCTCCTCTTCGGCGGTGTACTTGAGGTCCCCGAATGCGCTCGAGAGGCAGGAGAGGAAGAGCGCGAGCCAGAGCGCGAGCCAGAGCGCGCGCCATTCCGGGCAGCGGCTCCGCTTTCTCAGCTCCATTGTGAGAGAGAGAGCTGGAGAAGAGAAAGTTTGAAAGGGTTTTTTTCCCCGACGTTCAATCCATATTTCCACTTAAACTGCTCCTACCACGCCGTTCGAAACTTAATCCGCTTCGTGTGGAGCAGAAAGAGGCGTTTTGAAGAGTTCATGGTGACCGAAAAAACATTCGGTAAATTAGAGAAAGAGAAGAAAAACAGTCCATCCAGCCGATTCCCCAAACTTCTGCGCTGCCTGTGCCCCTCCGTTGTACAGAGGGGAGGAGACTAGACCACCAAGGGCCTCTCCCTATTGGAAGGAGTGAGCAACAGGCTCTACACAACAGTTTTCTTTTCCCACCCATATTCTGACAAGTCCGGCCTACTGTGTTGGGAATGGCTGGTAGTATTCCGTTTCCTGCGCCAAGACTGGCTATTAGCATGCCTCCTCCTGTGCTTAGGCTTGGCCAGTAGCTCATATTCACCAGCGAACTCAGCACGAGCTCCAGGCTATGTTAACTACTAACCAATCCGAGAGCAGGATGCGGGATGTGCCTGAAAACAGGTGGTAAATAACACTCTTCGCAAGGAGTCAGACACAGCCTTTGCGGAGCCACACAACTTTGAGAGCGCAGACTGAGAGAAGTCTGAGTCGGTCTGAGTGACTCACAAGCAAAATATTTTCACGTGGCAACGAAGACAGATGAACTGTATGTTAATTTAGTCTTTCAGTGACAACTTCTCGCCAAAACGTTATTATTTTAAGTTCATATAATTTTTAAGATTCTATTGCTGTATCGTGAGTTTTCTACGTCTAATGAAAGCTTGCTTTGTAAAGAAGCACTCGAAAGAAGCAGCGCTGAAGGCAACACGCGCATCCAAAGCTTGCACAGATGCAAGATCAAGAGTTCTCCACTCGAGGGCGCTGTTTCTAAATTGGCTCAATTTATTCTCTGTATCTGTATTAGATCCTAAATCCGTGTACACACATATATATATATATATATATATATATATATATATATATATATATATATATATATATATATACACACACACACACACAAAATGAACACACAACAAAGAAATAAGATCCTCAGACTCAGAGAGAGAGAGAGTTGTAAATGCTTCCTATCAAAATAAACAAACAAGTAAACAAATAAATACAAACAAAAAACCTCCAAAATAGAAATTTCCAGAACAAGGCAAACATGTTAATGTGAGCTACTGTAAAGAAATTTTATTCCAGATTTTATGGGCAGCTGTTTTCAAATGATGGACAGTGATGACATTAAATGTGTAGAGTTTATGTTTAGGCATTTTAGATGTGAGACTATGTGTTTGGACTAGTGGTTCTTAACCCATTATCAGGGACCGCCAGACAGTCCACATTTTTGCTTCAACCCAACTTGCAACACTTAGCAATTAAAAAAAAAAAAAGTGGACCATCTGGAGGTCCCCCAAGGACCTGTCTGAGAACCACTAGTTTAGATCATATTCAATATGTTGTGTCCTCTGAATATATGGTCTTATGCAAAAGTTTGGCTACCCCTGGTCACACTGCACGTTGTTAATTTTGTTCACACATCCTTTACAGAGAAAACACTTCTGCAGCTGTTAATTTTAACATATTGGAAAAAATAATCATCAACTGTCAGACATAGACATAGAGTTTATGTTTTCCCCAGTAAGTTAAACAGCAAATAAACAGAAATTGTGCATTGAAGTTTTGGAAATATTTAAAACTTTTTTCATGTAGAAAGGTGTTACTTATTTTGTTAGAAATTCAACAAACTTTTGTATAAGACTTGCATGCAGCAAGAAGTTTCCTTAAAGTGAGCCACACTTTAGAGTCACCACAAGGACTCAACGCTGTTGATTTCCTTTTAACACTTGAGTAAACCCAACAAGACAGGTTTTATGTCAAGTCCAAAAATCATACCACATATTGTGCAACAAGAAGCATAGTGTTGACAATATCACAGTACAGCACATTTCAGCTCACCTGCTGACTCTCAAAGGTCCAGGTGCTGTCCGGTAGAGATGCATCTAGCACGCTGATCATGTCCTTAAAGTCAAAAGTGCTGCTGGGCTTAATGAGGGTAAAATCACTGAATTCTGACATAGGGGAGAGACAGGACCTGAAGGACTGGCTCTGGGACAACATGTCCCCTCCCAGAACCTCCACGTATTTAATAGGCCCATCTGTGTTCAGCTGGATTTGCAGGTTTCGAGTGGGATTTTTGTAGCTGTCAGAGTTAGTCCGTCTAAGGCAGCTGCCTCTGCTGTTTCTTGCACACTTCACCACTAAGATGACGAATGTCACCAGAGACAGTAGAGATACAGAGGCCAGAGACACGATCAAGTAAAATGTGATGCGTCCATTTCTACTGATGGGCTCTGGAGCTTTGTGCTGGAGGTCTAAAACGGGATCGTGGAGGCTGTCCTCTAACACTACATTTAGCGTGACAGTAGAAGACTGCACTGGATCACCGTTATCCTTTATCTCTATGAGAATCCTCTGGGGTGAGTCATCATGCTCTGAAACTGCATGTTTAGTCCTCACCTCACCTGTGTAAGTATTCACACTGAACAGAGAGGCATCTGTAGCCTCCAGCAATTTGTAGGAGATCCAGGCATTGTGGCCCGAGTCTGCATCCACTGCGGTTACCTTGGTAAGCAGGTGGCCTGCTTTAGTGGAGCGAGGCATCTTATAGTTAGAGGCTACAGAGGGGTAGATAACAGCAGGGACATTATCATTCTGGTCCAGGATGAACACATAAACTGTGGCTTTACTGCTCAGAGAAGGAGAGCCGTGATCTTTGGCCTGCACCTGTATTTGAAACACCTTCAAGTTCTCATAGTCAAAAGAGTACATGCTGTAGATGCTGCCATTATCTGAGTTAATGTACACATAGGAAGAAACAGACACATCCTGCACTTTAGAGGCTAAGATGGAGTAAGAGATCTTCGCATTCTCCCCCAGGTCTGCATCAGAGGCCGACACTGAACATATGATTCTTCCAGCTGGGAAGTTCTCCTTGACATACACTGTGTATGAGGGCTGAGAGAACACTGGAGGGTTATCATTGACATCTTGAACATTGATCGTCACTGTTTTCTTGGTGGAGAGAGGAGGATTGCCCGAGTCTGTGGCACTGATTTCTACATTATAATTTACATTTTTCTCACGGTCCAGACGGGCTGTCGTAGCTAATTCATAGTGGTTTTCAAAGCTAGGCTTTAACTTAAATGGTGTATTGCTGATTACCTGGAGGTCGATTTTTCCATTTTCATTTGCATCCAGATCCCGAGCGTTTATTAATCCCACCACCGTACCAATGGGGGAATCCTCAAGTACTTTATCAGCCAGGGATTTAATAATGATGTCTGGTCTGTTGTCATTGGCATCAACCAGATTTATCTGAACGGTGCAATGTCCCTCCATTTCAGGACTGCCCCCATCCTTAGCCACTACATCAATTTCATAGGATGAAACCTCTTCATAATCAAGTGACCCCTTCAGTGTTAATAAGCCTGTTTCTGAATTTAAGTCGAAAATATTGAATATGTCATCACCAGCACGTTCACCAAATAAATAGCGGATTTGCCCGTTTGAGCCTTCATCTAAATCTACAGCCTTGAGCTCCACAATAACAGTGCCCGGTGGGCTTTTCTCATTTATGGCAGACTCGTATGTCTGTTTGCTGAATTGAGGCGCGTTATCATTATTATCCAGAACGTGCACTGTGATTTTAGCAGTGCCAGACTTAACAGGACTTCCCCCATCCACAGCCGTTAGCAACAATTCATGAGTGGATTGTTTCTCCCTGTCGAGAAGTTTCGCTAAAACAAGCTCTGGCAGCTTCCTACCATTTTTCAACGTCTTTGTAGCGACAGAAAAATATTCGTTGCTATTTAAAGTGTAAGAGCGAACTGCATTACTGCCGACGTCTGGATCCTGCGCGCTCTCGAGAGGAAAGCGCGTTCCAGTCACGGCGTGCTCGGCCACTTTCAGCACCATCTCCTTGGTGGGGAAACTCGGGGCGTTGTCATTTATGTCCTGGATTTCCGCGACCACCCGGTGCAGCTGCCACGGAGAGTCTGCGATCACCTCTAGCGGAAGCGCGCAGCTGCCGCTCTGCCCGCACACAGCCTCTCTGTCTATCCTCTCCTCCACCACCAGCTCTCCTCTCCCCAAATCCACGCCGAAGAAGCGCTCAGAAGCCTCGGAGGCGATCCGCACTTTACGGCTCGACATGTCAGCCAAACTCAAGCCCAAGTCTTTGGCGAGGTTTCCCACGACCGAGCCCTTTTTGGACTCCTCCGCTACAGTGTACCGAATCTGCCCGTTGACTGTCGCCCACCAAAGAGACGCACATATCAGCGGGAGCACCAACGCACAACTTAAGCAGTCTCGCATCGCGTTATCCATGTCGATCAGTGAAACAGAAGTTTTCCCACGGGGATAAAATCCACCATGTCTGCAAGAACATACCTATATAAGAGTGAAACGCTCTGTAAACACTGAAGCCGAGCAGGGAATCCAGCAGGACTACAAGCCCGAGCACGTGAAGGTCTTTGTCTCCATCTCTATGAGCAGAGCAGCATCTTTAAAAGCTGATGCTGAAGCTGAGGATACTGAATCACTCAGAGTTAGCAGGAGTCCTGTTGGTGCACATACGCTCTAGTATGGACCAATGAGAGCACAGCTTAGTTTAAAGGTACAGGCTATCTAGAGAAGGAAGTGTTGTGAATACATCTGTTTACATAAAACGCACGCTAACAATACAATAAATAAACAAGTTTAAATACACTACGTATTATTTGCAGGTGCCATATTAAAGGGGAATTTCACTAACTAATAAATCTGTATTTTTCAATCGAGGTTGTATATACAACATTAATAACAGCAAAATATCCTGCAGAGAGCGAGAGATCTTTGCATTCTCACCCAGGTCTGCATCAGTGGCAGATAATGAACATAAGATTGTTCCAGCTGGGAAGTTCTCTATGATATACACAGTGTACAAGAGGTGATGTGAGCTATAACCTATAACCTATATCCTACAGTGGAGTCTTCAGGCACAGGTATCACAAATGAAGCCACAACGAGCTCCAGAACACTGTCAATGTCAATCATGTTGACCTGAACAGGACACTGGCCTTCCATCTCCAGCAATGAGGAACTATAAAAGTGAATGAGTTTATGGTCAAGTTGGGCCTTTATGTTAATAACTCCTTTAGAAGTGAAAGATACAAGGCATTTTGTCCACAAAGAGACTCCCTGTCTATTCACCATAAGTTCTCCCTTTCCGAAATACACACTGAACTGCTGCTTACCAGCCTTAGATCTTCTCCACAATGAGTTTCAATAACTCTACTATTCCCGTATCCAAATCCTTTGCTGTGTTCCCAATAACAGTGCCCTTATTTAGTTCCTCCAACATATGTGTAACACCTCTCATATCTATATAGTTATACATTAAGCATATTATAGTTTTTTTATTCTAGCATTTTTATGGCACAATTTCTTTTATTTGTGAGTTTATAATATTGGTTAAAAATACCATATTACATGTATCAAACATCACACAGGTCACATTAAGATTTATTTTTTAATTAACACTGTGCATTTAGTTTACAGGAGTGTCTTCTCTGTAGAGGTTGTGTAACTTTAATTTTCATATAAATAGATAGATAGATAGATAGATAGATAGATAGATAGATAGATAGATAGATAGATAGATAGATAGATAGATAGATAAAACATGTCAATTGACCAAGGGTGCCCAAAACGTTGCATATGGCTGGACCATATAAAGGATTGCTCTTTTGTGGTCCACTACAAAAAGAAATTATGTCACATCATGGAACAAATACATGGATAAATCATCATCTTTTTTACACAAGCATTAAAACATGCACTCAAAAAATGAAATTGCTTTGGTGTTGGTTGTCATCAGTTTTCTCTTATTGATATTAATTGTAAATGCATGTTAGTAAGTGAAACTGAGTCAGCTGTGTTGTTTTAATGAAACATGGTCAGTTGTCAGATTTACGTCATAAGTGTTTATTTGGTCAATTCAATCTTGGGTAAAACTCAACATCTTTCCTACCGGCTCCTAGCATAATCTGTTTGCATACTGTTTGACTTGTTTTACTCTCTTCATGATATCCTCCTCCTGACCTGCCTTCCATTGTGTAAGTATCTCTCTTTTACTCCATGGTTAACTGCTTAGCCACATTGTTGTTAGTTATCATGTAACTATTCTGCTGAGTATAATTGTAAAACAGCTCAGTGATCGCAGTAATAACCATGTAGCTCTAACTTAAACCTGTTAACTTTGTGTTCTTTACTACTTTAATTAGTAAAGCACAACCATGTTAAGTTGAATTGTTGAAGTTACACATAAACAATTCAGTCATGTTAATTAGAACTCACTTTAGAGTGATTTACTTGAATTCTTTAAGTACACATTTTTCAGTCAAGTACCTTAGAAGCTACTTAATAAAGTTGTACAGAACCACTTTACATAACCTTAAGTAAATGCAACATTTCAAATTTTTGATTGTGGGGTCCAAAATGCTAAAAGCCATAATGATGCTGCCAGGGAAATGGTGAAATAATGTAGTGACACACCACATGAAGTCTAATGTTATCGGGTGAGCCTGCTGTGCACAGAGCATCTCAAAGTAGTACAACCAATACAACTACAGACAGAGACCACTACCATTAATAATAAAAATAATAATTAATAGTGTTATTATTATTATTACCATTATTGTCAACAACAACAACAACAATAATAATAATCACCATCATCATCAAAACAAAAAAAAAACTTTTTGGACTCGGATTGTCACGTTAATGCCACCCTGTGGTACAACACGCAAACTGCAGTTCAGTCCTGTGTAGAGCGCCCAGGGCAGAGCGGTAATGCTGGTCCATATATCTCGGGCTTCAACACACAACCTGTCATATTTTATAATTATTTATCTAGAACATGTAGATGAACACAAAATGTGTCCCGAAAGCGCAGAACGATAGAAAGCAGGAGTCAGAGAGGCAGAAGAAGGAGGAGAGGGAGAGGAAGGTTAAGGCGGTCGCACTGAGGAGCGCCTCACAGCGCCTGTTTCAGCACCACTGGGGTGAACAGCGCCACACAGGCGGCGAGCACGCGCCTCTGCATGCAGCGCGCAGCCATGCGGAAGAAAGCTATAAAGACACAAAGACCTCCTGCCCTCCTCCCACAGAGACACATTTGTGAAGCGGTCATTGGCCAAGAAAACAAAACCCCCACATGTCTTACTCTAACAGTAAACCCATTCACTGCTCCTAATACAGCCGAATAACACACAGAACCGAGACTGGACACTGTTTAACTCTGACTCTGCTATGCACTGTGACATCAGCATCCTATATCCCCTATACAGTGCTATTGTATGTCTCATTAGCAAAAGGACTGGCCAATGCAAACAGCCTACATAACGTGCTAAAATGTTGAGAGCTGCTGAAAGATGCGCGTGCTCAAATGTTTTTCCACTCTCAGAATAAAGGTAGTAAACTGTCACTGGGGTAGTACCCCTCTTGTCACTGGGGTGGTACCCTTAAGGGTTCATCTCAGTACCTTTAGTCAGGGGACATCATAGGGGTATCATAATCCATTGAAATGATATTTTGTAAGCTGTATTGACTCCACACACCCTGTCTCGCCTCCAGGCTTTTTTTATTTTTCTGTTCTGTTTTAAAGCTTTAGATTATGAAAAGGTACAAATACATACTTTTCATCTGGAAAAAAAAATGTAAGGTTCACAATTGGACCTTAAAACCACTGTTGTACCTTTCAGGGAACAATTACACTGTTTGTACCTTGATAAACGAAAATTGTACCTGCACAGCACCTTTATTTCTAACTGTGTAGGCTATATATAGCATAGCAAAGGTCAGAGTAAACATATGTACACACTTGAATATTTGTTCAGTAAAAGACAAAATTTGACCATTTTTAAAATGTTCTACATAACAGTGAGGTAAACTGTTTAACTACAGATATGGAAAGTGTTATGGGATGTTGAAAACAACAACACTGAATTAAACTACAAGCCTCAAAGCTAATGTAGAACGTGAATGCAAGTATTCCTTAAACATGAAGGCAGCTGATGTCATGCTTTGAGGTTCTATGTTTAATTTCCATAGCATCAGTGTTTCAGAATGACCACTGTGGGCTTTCCCTCAGCTAAAGTGTCACATTTAATGTTATTATTAAGGAATTTTAATTATTGTTTTTAAAAATGTATATTTAAAAAGCGTAGCTTTATAATGCAGAAACAATCATGTAAAATCAGTCAATGGTCTAAATCAATCTAAAACTGGAACATCATACACAGTATGTACAGAAGCCTTAGTTTCTGTAGTACCAGTAAAAAGGTTGCTGTCTATGGTCTTAAAGCTTTTCAAAAGAAAACATTTCTTACCTTTATTGAGTTGCAGCAAGGCACCAGAGTAAGAGCGAGAGCAGATCAGATGGACACAGCATCAGAGGCAGCGGATCAACATGAAAAAGAGAAGAACATGAAGGAGTTTGGTTAGAATGGTGCATCATTCAGACAGTTCAGGGCCCAGATCTATACTTACCCATCTTCTTTATAACACAACACCACTTTAAATCCAACACACTGCAGTGCAGTCATCAGTTCTCATTGGTGCAAAGGCAAAATGAGTGACCAGAAACATATTTCTTAAATTCAGCAGCAGATCACCATAAAGACACTATGACCATCAAAACTGTGGTAAAAGTAACCAAATGACTCACACATCAACACAATTGGTCGAACATGGCACAGAATTAAAAATCAAAGCTGAAAATGAAAAGATTTTCTTTATTATCCAGGCATAGTGCTCCAGTGCAAGGTGTGCAGCTAAGCTAATACAGGGCAGCAAACTATCTAAAGTCTGCCATGTGATTTCAGAGTGTATGTATGTTTGCGATCATGAATTTATCATCATCATCATCACCATCATCATCATTAACTGCTAAGTCCAGGTAAGGTTGTGGTGTGATCATGAATTCAAATATAAAATAATCACACAGATTTTGTCGCTATCCAAAAACATAAAACCAAATCAAGCATCTCAAAATTGCTGACGTTTCAGAAGAAAAAACATTCTTAATTTTTAAAGAAAGTTATTTTAAAAAGATTTCATGCCAAGTAATTTTCAAGCTTTACTGGTCCATTTATCACAAAGTTGTCAGACAATGTAAAAGACCCCTGCAGTGCTCAAATGTCACAGAAAAAAAACAGAAATAGTAAGCAGCAGAGTAGAGTGACCAGAGAAAGTGCTGACTTAGTGTGTCTGCTTAAACACGTATGTACTAAGATGTGTCTACTATATGTCTGTATGTCCACTCTGTAATTTTTAGAGTGGCTGAACGTCAATAATGCATCCATTGGTTTCAACAACAAGGTATGCCTTGTTAGTCTTAAGTTAAAGCTATGCAACACAAGGCAGATATGGGGAATGAAAATGAATGTTTTCTTTCGTGTAACAGTTTTCAGGGTTACAGAAATAATATACAGCAATCAATTTGAGTGTTAAGAATAAAACACAAACAAACAACAAAAAATGAAACAAAAACCCAGACATGTCATATTTCTCTCTGCTGCCAGTAAGTCATTTTTTACAGCTCAAGACCAGGGTGAGGAAATATTGGCCTCAATCAGTCCAGTTCACTTCAATGATGTCAGGCAAAAGAAGAACCCTCAAAAACATACAGCACATTCTCTGTCAAGCTGAAGAACTTCATGATGCAAAGAACTATTAATAAAGGTTCTTAGAGTGTTCTATATAGAACTGTATAGAACCATTTTCTCTGCTAAAGTGTTGGATGGGTAGTTTTCAATGTCAGTCCTGTGGATCCTCCACTCTGCATGTATTTCTTTCTCTAGCACTCCTGATCCAGTTTATGAAGGGCTTGATAATGACATGATCATCTTGTATAGCTGGATTGGGGCAGGTAATAGTTTTATGGATTGTCATCATACGTTCACTAAACTGATCTTTAATCGTGTTACAAAAGTCACTGAGCAAGTTGCATTTGTAACCAAAGAATTCACTTGCAGGGCACAAAAAGGTAGAATTGGATATAATAAAGTCCAGGAGACTTTACGAAAGTGAAGAGTAATTGGTAAACTGTATTTAAAACTTAATATTTTTCTTTGTCATTTATACACTATGCAGGCATTCTCTACTGCTGCTGTGTCCCTCTGCATGGGGAAGGAAAAACTGCAGTACCCTCAGTACAACAGCAGAGGACTCCTGTCAGAAGACACAGCATGATGCTTTATTCATTACTGTGTGCAGACACATCTGTGTATGTGCCAGATAAAGATGAGGAAAAAAAAAAAGACAGGCATGTCTACAGCTTTAATCCCTCAACACTGCACCAATACTGATGTCACCTAGCATATATGAACTACAGTGCTTGAACAAATGTAACTGCCTTATCCGCTGGTAACTGAAGAAATTACCGTTTGTTTGTCTGTATGATTAGTCTTAAACTGTGATGGTGACAACACCCATCCTTGTGGATACAAGATCACACACACATCCACACCCATTCACACACCCTCCCCCCATCATGTTAGCCTAGAATCTCAGACTACTGTACCACATCATCCAGTCCAGGGGTATCTCATCTTCCCCAGCATCTTTCCCTTTCCCTCACACCACATCATTCAGCTCTGAGCCTCTCACTGCCCCCCTGTGGACTCTAACATAATGGTACAGCCCTGCCTGTGAGTCAGCTTGTTGCTGTGGCAACACATGGCAGGATGAAAATGGGCTAGGAGCTGAAAAAAGAAAATAATGTGAAGAAAAGGGGGGATACGGCTGAGAAAAAGATGGATAAGCATGTGGCACACAAAAACATTGTACAAAGCTCTGTTATTTGCCAGTATAGTACCACATTTCCCAAAAGAATTATATATTAGACTTTCATAGCAATCGATAGTACACTGTAGTACAACTAAAAACACTGTGCTGGCCCTGAAAGAGGATGATACAACAGCAAGACAGTCTTATTCAGAAATCTGACTCAGATTACAGCAAAGTGATGCATGTGTATTTTTAGCCCATTTTGCTCCAATTGAAAAGGCGAGCAGCCCAATGCACACAGCACAAAGACTGCAGAGTGGTGCAGCTGGAGAGGGGGAGGGGAAGGACAGACAGAGAGAGAGAGAGAGAGAGAGAGAGAGAGAGAGAGAGAGAGAGAGAGAGAGAGAGAGAGAGAGAGAGAGAGAGAGAGAGAGAGAGAGAGAGAGAGAGAGAAAGAGGGATGGAGAGCACTGCTCCTGAAAACTGGAAAATGGGCTGATGACATCTCACTCAAAACAGTAGCATGCATTACATATATAATTGTATGAGGATGTTAAATAGTTATATTAATATTAGGAAAATGCACTAATTATTTGCCATTTTAACCCGTTCTCTGACTTTACGTGATTCAGCAACCCATTCTTATTCACAGTACTACTGTGATTTTTGAGTCAGACAGACACGACCTAGTTTCATCAGAAGGTAAAAAAAACAAGCCAGAGAAAGACGGGTCTCGCATCACACACACACAATATAATTTGTTGTTGTTAAAGTAGGAGTGTGTGTCTGTGTGTGTGTGTGTGTGTGTGTGTCTGTGTGTGTGTGGGTGGGAGTGTATGTGTCATGTGACTTATGTCCATGTGTCTGTGTGCCCTACTGTCTCACTGGCCTCGATAAAGCTAAAGTAATCCCATCAGAGGATCAGCACACAGCACAGGAGACACAGTAAAGAAAGACCCCCCCACACACAGCAATACACTGTGTACCACACACACACACACACCTTGCACTTATGCAATTTCACAAATATTTAGTAGCCCAATGTCTGTTTTAAAGACATATTACATTGTTTTAGGGTAAAAGTACTCTGTTGAAACAACAACAACAACAACAACAACAACAATAGCAACAACAACCACCTATTAAATGATTAAAGCTTATTAACAAACTGCCAGGGCTACAATATTCAGAGACAGGCTGTATAAATTAAAAGTCCCAATATGCTTTGCAAATAAAATCTAATTACTATAAAATCCAACATTTGATTTTTTTTTCCACAGTAAACTGGACCAGTGCCTTCCAGAATGCATAGTTTTTATAGCAGTCTAATGTAGTTAAGGAATATGTTTAGATTACTGTAAACATACAGTAATTCTCTACAGAGTGTGTGTGTGTGTGTGTGTGTGTGTGTGTGTGTGTGTGTGTGTGTGAACTGAGTCTGAGGATTGTCCTTCTTTAATCTGTATTAAGGGCCACACCTGGTCAGAGAGCACAGGACAGACTAGGATAGAAAAGGCTCTGCAACAGAAAGGACAGACCTATCGTCAACATCACAGGCAGAAAAAACAGAGCATGCCCCAGCGATGATGGCAAGAGAAGGGAAAAATACAAACTAACATAATCCTTAAAAATGACACTTAATAAAGTGTCCAAAAATAAATGATTGGCCAATAATGCACCAAAGACATAAGATTAGAAGTAAAGAAACTAGCAATCTCTTGATCTTGCAAGGACTACCCACTGCAGTGGAACTGGATATTGCTGATCTGTGTGCTCATCTGATCAAAACAGTCAATATTCCTAAACTAAGTATGTGGCAAATCAATCACAAATACAATACAGACACCATCCGAGGGCAGAGTATACTCCAAGAATCACACACGTAGCACATTCATTTTGCCTTAGGAAGCAGAACTTTCCAAAAACAACCAACTATTCCTGCTGCTTCTTCTGTCAGAAGCAAGCAGATATACAATGAGGGTAAACAGGCCAAACAAAGATATTTAGATCATCTGCTTCATATTCATCACAGTGGATCAGTCATTGTCACATACATTTTTTTAAAATGAACATCTCCTCAGTGTACAGTAAGCAATATCTCAAACACAACTACTAGGCCACTTTTTGATGGTTTCATTGCTTATTTTACAGCTCTTAATTACATAGTTGATGTCATGAACTCAAGTGAATCCTGTTAGTTTAATGTAAGGTGTATTACTGAAGAGCCAAAAGACAGAGGAATGATTTCTTCCTCAGGACAGGGCAACTACCTTAGAACCAAAGAAATACACTCAATGTGAATTAAGAAGGTGCAAATGATCTGATTATGTTTGCACTAAGGACAAATTGTCACCTAGTCAAAGAAACTATGTGGACATGCAGCATGTTTGAATTACAGAATTTTAGGAAGATAAGACCAAACAAGAATACTTCCTTGGACCACACATAAACAAAGGCATCTGTTTGTCATTAGACTGTCATTAAAATCTGTCTGGGAAAGCAAACGCAATAACACTAACATTGCTATTTATTCATAGAGCACAATGTCAGCTCATGATTTGTGGCCTTAACTTTTTCATAGGACTCAGACAGACTTAGACAGCTTTGAAGTGATACATGGAGCTGATATCAGTTATCAGAGACACTCAAAAGCATGAAGATTTACACTGTGCAGTAAAAAGTAGTTTCACTAATGAACATGTCTGGAAACTGCAGATTAGTGTCTAAAACAGTGCTAAAGTGAACCCAGATGTGAGGAAGGGTATTGCTGGGAGGGCATACGCTTGCTCGCTCTCTCGCTCGCTCACGATATTCATGAGTGTTTATTTAAGAATGTGTTCCAGGGAATCATTTCAGACACAACACAAAAGCAAACACCTTCATTCTGTGTCCAAAATGTTGCTATTACTCCACAAGTCTGACACAGACATTCAGTTTAAACATGATACAGAGGGAATTTAATGCAGTAAAATCTATGCTGTTTGTAGAACTCAAAATACCAAAATAAGCCTCACAAGTTCATAAGCGCAGAGACAAGTCGCTATTCATAGAAGCAACACTTCCGCCGTATACCATACCCTCATGAAAGTGAAATACTAAAATTTAATCCACATGGGTTCCTTCCTGTATAAAACGAGTGCCACATCTGACCACCACATGCGCCTTCTACTTCACTTCCACTGACTCTCCAAAGCACCAGCAACTAAGGGGCTGATGCCGATAAGACCTGCTTTAAACTGGCTGCCTGTGGTTCAAGCTGCCAAATGAACACAATATGCCAGCCATGCAATGGTGTAGTAGCTAACTGTTCTCACTCATTCACCATACACACATGAGCAAAAGGCCAAAAGGGCTTCTTTTTTAAACATAGGCCAGTTTAAAAGCTCACAGAGCTATAAAACACTTCATAAGTCTTACCCTCCAACCTCTCTCTCTTATAATTCCCCTTTTCACAGACCATTTCTGTTGCTAATGGCCACAACCTCAGACAGAAATGGGACACCATTAGACAATCTGATTCTATCAATTATACAAAACAGCTTTACAGTGAAAAATACTTATGGTTCACATTGCATTAGTTAAATCAAATGGACTGTCATACCCAGCTTGTGTTCTAACTTGCTCAGTCAGACAGGCTTTGTTACAGAATAACACTGATGGTGCCTCAGAAAGAAATGGTGAGACACACTACACTCTCAGTACACTCAAGGTACGAAACTGTAACTGGTGCAGTACCCCTCTTGTCACTGTGGGATCCTCAAGCGTACATCTCAGTACCTTTAGTTGGTGAACATAACTGTACCATAATCTACTGAAATTATATTGTCTAAGTTGTACTGACTGCACACATCCTGTCTCATCTCCAGGCTTTCTATTTTATTATTCTGTTGTAAAACATTAGGTTCACCTGGAAAAAAAATTATTTAAGGTATACAATTGGTACGTTTGTACCTTTGAAGGGTACCTTTACATTGTTTATTCCTTAATGAAATGTACCTGTAGTGTGTGGTTATTAACAAAAAATGAAACAAAAAAAACAAAATGATCATTTGACTGAAAAATAAACAGCCCATGAACTAACTGGAATATGATTAGCAGTAACTGCTAATTCATGGAGATTATCACAAATAAAAAAGGGGTGCTGCAAAAGAATAACAATGTAATAGAATGACTTCTTTTTGAAATGTGCTTTTTAAGCACATGTCCATGAGAGGCATACTTGCTAGTTAGTTAAGTTAGGTATGAGAGAGAGAGAGAGAGAGAGAGAGAGAGAGAGAGAGAGAGAGAGAGAGAGAGACAGAGAGAGAGAGACAGAGCAGCACTTTCAGCAGATGCTCATCTTAATTCAGCCAAACTCACTCAGGAACGCCACATACCAGTATACACTTGTAAAAGTCCTTATCCTGACATTAGCAAACATCCAGTATGCTAACAAGGTTGCTAACTGCAGCACATCATTTGCTGTGAACATATGTTTCAAGCTTAATCAAACATATTCATATAGATTACTTAGTCCTCATATCACACTGTCAGTGACCTTCCACGTACTACCTACAAATCCGCATGCTATGGCACTGGTCCTGGATAGAAGTTGGGGTGTCTAAATGCATTTCCCCAGAGCGCAACTGAGGGAGAGAACAATTTAAACCGAGAGTCTAGTGCATGCTTTTGCACCCCTGCAGAACCAGGCCTGCAGAGGTGTACAGATAGTGAGAAAGGATAACCTTGCTCAAACTCTTCCTCCCATCCCTCTGTCTCCATCTCTTCTGTTTGGATCCATCTCAGCCCACCCATGCCTTGCTATACAGGTGCGGGGAATGAGGCCATACTGCTCAAAATGGCTGCACCAACATCGCACTGCAGTAAATGTAGAGATCATTGGCACACAGTATAAATCAGTATGTGCTTTCTCTCCCTTTCTCTCCATGAACATTAACAATATATGGGAGTATTATTCACAGTACACTGATGCATCTCCTTTCTCCTTATTTCTGTCTCACTTCTTTATATCATATTTGGTCTCTCATTACACTGTCACTGCCAATACAAGGCATTAAGTTGTCCTTGCACGTTTTAATGAACTTGGTTATGTGCTGCTTCAGTCTACTGCAACATAATGACCACCCATCACCTGCACATTCCACATGCATACCTCTGTTAAGCTCAAGCACCTCTTACAAAACCAATACATACCTCGACATCAACATCCGGGTCAACCGCGTGTTTGTTTTGCCTAGGCACAGTCCTCGTACCACCGAGGTCAACACTCAATACACTCTGACTGGAGGAGCGTACGAATTTCATGTCGCTTTTTCTGGAGTCAGCTGTACCACATAGCTCGTAGTTATACACGTGCTGTAAAGTCCCCGTCCCTCCTACGTCTGCGTAAAGGGGAGGATAATATGGAATAACTGGCAGATTGACACCTGATTTATAAAACATCCGCTCACGTCTCCATCTGTAGCATTTGACTGACAGTATGGCGATGATGGAGACGATAAAGAGGAATGAAACTACAGCCAAGGCCAAGACTAGATAGAAAGTCAGGTTATCGTTGTAATCCTTGATGTGCGTAAAGTCAGTGAACTCCGAGAGCACTTCAGGGAAACTGTCCGCCACCGCCACGTTAATATTGACCGTAGCTGAACGAGAGGGCTGCCCGTTGTCCTCCACTACAACAGTGAGCTTCTGCTTCACGGCATCTTTATCGGTCACTTGGCGCACAGTTCTTATTTCTCCATTCTGTGCGCCCACTTCAAACAGCGCCCTGTCTGTGGCTTTCTGCAGTTTATATGAGAGCCAGGCGTTCTGTCCAGAGTCCACATCAACAGCCACCACTTTACTCACAAGATAGCCCACATCTGCTGAACGAGGCACCATTTCAGCCACCACAGAGCCCCCAGTCTGGACTGGGTACAGAACCTGAGGTGCGTTGTCGTTCTGGTCCTGAATGATAAAGTTCACGGTGGCGTTGCTCGTCAAAGGAGGTGAACCGCCATCTTGCGCTTTAACAGTAACGCTGAATGACTTTAAATGCTCGTAGTCGAAGGATTTCAGTGCGTAAATCATCCCACTCCCCGCATCAATCGACACCAAAGATGATGTAAGCGCTCCGTTTAAGTCTTTATCGATAATGAAGTAAGAAATACGCGCGTTAACCCCCAAGTCTGCGTCATTCGCCTTTACGTTGAGCAAAGACAAAGAGGGAGAGTTATTCTCCGTTACATACGCAGTATATGTCTCGTGTTCAAACTGAGGCGAATGATCGTTTATGTCTGAAACCTTCACTGACAATGTTTTTGTGCTAGACAAAGGCGGGCGACCGCCATCTTTTGCTGTGACTGTTATGTTATATTCTGCCATTTGCTCTCTGTCTAGGCTGGAGTCGGTCACTATGCTGTAGTAATTGTTCAGAGATGATTCAGTCCTGAATGGCAGGCTTCTATCAATCGAACAGGCAACCTTTCCGTTTTCCTCAGAATCGCTGTCTTGCACATTGATCATTGCCACCACGGTGCCTGGGGGCGAGTTTTCGGGCAGTGTGTTGGAAAATGACATTAGCGTGATTTTAGGTGTGTTATCATTTACATCAGTCACTTCTATGACCACCTCAGCAGAGTCAGATAACCCCCCCTGATCCTTTGCTTGAATTTTAAACTCATGAACAGTGGTCTCTTCAAAGTCAAGCTCACCAGCGAGCCTAATCTCGCCAGTGGATGCGTCAATGGAAAATAGGTCTCTGATTTTAGCCGTTGTGTGTTCAAAGTTATAGGCAATGTGGGCATTAGAGACGGTATCTGCATCAGTGGCGTTCACTGTAAGCAGTAACGCTCCATGTGCTGTGTTTTCAGGCACAGAGATCCTGTAAGAATCCCTTTTGAATATAGGAGCATTATCATTGATATCTAAGACAACAATGAGGATTTTTACAGTACCAGAGCGTTTAGGGTTGCCTCCATCAGTAGCAGTTATCGTTAGATACAGATGCTCTTCTTTCTCTCTGTCTAACTGGGACTGCAGAACAAGTTCAACGTTTTTACCACTACCCGCGCGGCTCTGTGTTTTCAGGCTGAAGTGGTCAGTGGGGTGAATAGAGTAGCTCTGAATGCCGTTCAGTCCCACATCAGGGTCGAGCGCACTGTCCACGGAAAAGCGCGCGCCAACAGAGGCTGACTCGCTTATTTCCAGCTTAATCTCTCCCCGTGGAAACGCAGGACTGTTATCGTTTACATCTAATATTTCCACGGTGACCCTATAGAGCTGTATGGGATTCTCCAGAATGATCTCGAAGCTGATGCTGCACGTAGACATGGCGCTAGAGCAGAGGAGCTCGCGATCCATTCTCTCCTTCACGATAATATGTCCTTTGTCCCTATCCAGCTCCACATACTCACGCCCACTTGCTGTGAAGATCCGAGCCTTACCCGTGGTCAAGCGTTTAGGTTCCAGGCCCAGATCCTTCACGATGTCGCCGACAAAAGAACCGTGAGGCATTTCCTCAGGCACGGAGTAACGGACCTGCCCTGATGCGCACTGGAGTAAATGCGTGCAGACAAAAAGCGCACAGGATAGCCGTCCGAGAAAGCCGTTTTTATCCATTACGTCGCGGTATCTCTCTCAAGATTGATATCTAATATCTAATAGCTTGTACGTTAGAAAACACGAAGTGCATCCAGTATTGAATAGGAAATAAATATGCACAAAGATGAGAGCGTCAGGAAAGATTAGAGTCCTGCCAGTGCACAAAATGAAATGGGCAACCAAGACCACAGACATGCGCAAAACGCAGAAAGATGGGAGGCGCAGAATATGTATAGATCAGAAAAAAAATCAAGCCCACTAACCAACAGCGACGTTTAGGGATCAGAATAGGAACTACACACGACCTGACTCCGCTTAGAGAAACAGTGTAGAATGATCATCTGTGTTGAACATGGGTGGATGTCATAAATGAAACTCTCAAGCCTGATCATGACTGTGTGTACGAAGTAGAGTAGTGGTGTACATCGCTGAATTCTGAGCAATTCGGTTCGATAAACATTCCTTAAGACACAATTCAATCAATTCAAAGAGTTATAAAATATAAAAGTCACCAGTTACATTGGGGATATTGATACTGTTGTGATGCCATTCAGAATTATTATGCAAAATGTACTCAAGAGACAAATGTAACTGGAAGAACTATTTATACAATAGTATTATATAGAAAACAAAAAGTATATTAGAGTCTCGTTTGAAATTGTCAGTTAAAAAAAGTTTAAACGTTTATTAAATAATTTTATAATAGTTTCTTTAAATCCAAAACTTGATCTAGTTAAATTGACACCGCATTGACACCAGTATTGCAGTTTCCAGCTCTCTGAGAAAGAAAAGCAAACGGAAGACGACAGGTGGATAGATAGACAGATAAAATAGAGTAGTCTAAAGTCAGTGATTTCACGGATACAACCTCACCTGATTCTTAGAGTCTCCAAGTGACTGATTATGCTCTTGCACGTGCAGCAGCGTTTGAGTTCCACTTGCGTCCAGGCTAATGATGCTCTGATTGCCTGGCCTGACGTACTTCATATCGCTCTTTCTAGAGTCAGCTGTCCCACACATCTCGTAATTAAACGCTTGCTTTAAAGTCCCCATCCCTCCTACGTCTGCGTAAAGGGGAGGGTAATATGGAATAACTGGCAGATTGGCACCTGATTTATAAAACATCCGCTCACGTCTCCATCTGTAGCATTTGACTGACAGTATGGCGATGATGGAGACGATAAAGAGGAATGAAACTACAGCCAAGGCCAAGACTAGATAGAAAGTCAGATTGTCGTTGTAATCCTTGTCGTGCGTAAAGTCAGTGAACTCCGAGAGCACTTCAGGGAAACTGTCCGCCACCGCCACGTTAATATTGACCGTAGCTGAACGAGAGGGCTGCCCGTTGTCCTCCACTACAACAGTGAGCTTCTGCTTCACGGCATCTTTATCGGTCACTTGGCGCACAGTTCTTATTTCTCCATTCTGTGCGCCCACTTCAAACAGCGCCCTGTCTGTGGCTTTCTGCAGTTTATATGAGAGCCAGGCGTTCTGTCCAGAGTCCACATCAACAGCCACCACTTTACTCACAAGATAGCCCACATCTGCTGAACGAGGCACCATTTCAGCCACCACAGAGCCCCCAGTCTGGACTGGGTACAGAACCTGAGGCGCGTTGTCGTTCTGGTCCTGAATGATGATCTTCACACTCACATTGCTACTGAGAGGCGGGTTTCCTCCGTCCTGCGCTTTTACGCGGATAATGAACTCTTTTGTTTGCTCGTAATCAAAAGAACGAACAGCCAGAATCTCTCCGCTCTCAGCATGAACTGAAATATAAGTGGAGGCTGAAACTCCGTTAACGAGAACATCCTCAAGAAAATACGAAATGCGCGCATTGTTACCCGAGTCTTTGTCACTTGCTGTGACTGCAAATATAGACACTCCAGGTGTGTTATTTTCCGTCACATAAGCGGTGTAAGACTGACGCTGGAACACAGGGGCGTTGTCATTGACATCAGATATTTTAAGCTGCAGTGTTTTATTAGTAGAGAATGAAGGTGATCCCTCATCAGTAGCTCTTATTGTTATATTATATTCAGAAACCTTCTCACGATCTAAGAACTGATCAGTGACCAAACTATAGAAATTAGAGGAGGATGATTTGATGCGAAATGGTAAATCTGAATTCACTGAACATTTAACCTGTCCGTTTTTACCGGAGTCTATATCTTTAATATTGAGCATCGCTATGACAGTCTCCGGGGCCGAGTCCTCTGGGATGGGATTGGAAAAAGAGATAACACTGATAACAGGAGCATTGTCATTAACATCAGTGATCTCCACCAGCACTTTACTGGTATCAGTTAACCCGTCCTTATCCATTGCTTTGACATTCAGTTCGTACTGTTTGGATTTTTCATAATCTAAGATATCATTTATTCGAATGTCTCCTGTGTTTGGATCTATGGTGAAAAACTCTATGGCTTTTCCGGTGCTCTGTGAAAATGAATATGTGACCTCACCGTTAGAGCCTTTATCTTTGTCCGTAGCTCTTACAGTCACTGCTTTACTGTTCTTGGGAACATTTTCTGGCAAAGACACTCGGTAAACTGGCTGACTGAACACGGGAGGATTGTCGTTTGCATCAATAACAATGACGGTTATTCTAACTGTTCCAGATTTCTGAGGAGAGCCTCCATCAAATGCTGTCAGAATTAATTTGTGCTCTTCTTGTTGCTCTCTGTCTAAAGACGTTTTTAACTCCATCTCAACGTACTTCGTGCCATCATTACGAGATAATTCTTTCAAAGTGAAATGATCTGTTGGATTAAGAGTGTATCTCTGCAGTGTATTCTGCCCTACGTCTGGATCATGCGCACTTTCCAATGAAAACAGTGAACCTGAGACCATAGATTCCTTAATTTCAATACTGATGTCTTTCCTATCAAAAACAGGAGCATGATCATTAATATCTAAGATTTCTACATCAATTCTATGCAGCTCCATCGGGTTTTCTAGAATGATCTGGAAATGTAAGGAGCATGGAGTGACCTGGGCGCACAGCTCCTCTCTATCTATCCTCTCTCTCACTACCAGAGTCCCTTTATCCACATTTAGACCGATGTACTCACGACTGTCCTCTGTGAAGATCCGCGCTCGACCTGATTTCAATCTTTTAACATCCAAACCGAGATCCTGAACAATATTCCCCACAACAGAGCCCTTATTCATCTCCTCAGGAATGGAGTAACGGACCTGCCCGCGCGCAACGGTCAGAACAAAGACAAGCAGGACGAGAAACCGCATCAGCCGTCGAACAACACCAGAGATAGAGCCTGTGTTCCGGGCGATATGAGAACAAAGGACGTCCATGATGCAAATTGTACAATCCAGTTTCGATTATGTGAAAAACGCTTATAAAAATGAATATAGTAGCACGTAATTGTCGCATCTGCGCGCACACTGGAGCATCAATCTGAAATGAAGAACAATTTTGCTGTACGCATGATGTCAGAATGTGGAGGAGGATCCACTAATAAGCTTCAAAACCCTGTACACACTGACCTACAGCGGCACTTAGAGCACTGAAAGAACATTACAACGAAAAACAAAATTTGTGGATATATCTGAAATTAACAATGATGGAACTGATAGACAGCTCAAAGTATTACATTTAAAATAATATCTAAAAATAATAATTATTTTGTCTTTGAAAAAGCCAACAGTTTAGCATAATAATAATAATAATAATAATGATAATAATGATAATAATAATAATGATAATAATAATAATAATAATAATAATAATAATAAGAAGATTAAGAGGCACTAGTAATGGAACGAACGAACGAACGAATTAATCAATTAATCAATTAATCAATTAATTAATTAATTAATTACTTAATGAATGCATGAATGAATGAATGAATGAATGAATGAATGAATGAATGAATGAATGAATGAAAAATAAATAAACAGTACATCCTCACTCGATGTGAAATATAGCCATACTGCCAAACACCTCACTGCTATACTGAGCCAAAATAGTGTTAAATTCACTGGAGCAGCTCTAAAACGTTTGCTAGTTACTAAATCTCACCTGATCCTCTGAATCATGGTTCAGTTTTTGCTTCTGCACATGCGTGAGAGTCTGTGTTCCACTGGTGTCCAAGCTAATGATGCTCTCGCTGGAAGGTCTGGCGTATTTCAGATCACTCTTTCTGGAGTCAGTCGTTCTGCAAACCTCATAATTATACACATGCTGTAAAGTCCCCGTCCCTCCTACGTCTGCGTAAAGGGGAGGATAATATGGAATAACTGGCAGATTGGCACCGGATTTATAAAACATCCGCTCACGTCTCCATCTGTAGCATTTGACTGACAGTATGGCGATGATGGAGACGATAAAGAGGAATGAAACTACAGCCAAGGCCAAGACTAGATAGAAAGTCAGGTTATCGTTGTAATCCTTGTCCTGCGTAAAGTCAGTGAACTCCGAGAGCACTTCAGGGAAACTGTCGGCCACCGCCACGTTAATATTGACCGTAGCTGAACGAGAGGGCTGCCCGTTGTCCTCCACTACAACAGTGAGCTTCTGCTTCACGGCATCTTTATCGGTCACTTGGCGCACAGTTCTTATTTCTCCATTCTGTGCGCCCACTTCAAACAGCACCCTGTCTGTGGCTTTCTGCAGTTTATATGAGAGCCAGGCGTTCTGTTCAGAGTCCACATCAACAGCCACCACTTTACTCACGAGATAGCCCACATCTGCTGAACGAGGCACCATTTCAGCCACCACAGAGCCCCCAGTCTGGACTGGGTACAGAACCTGAGGCGCGTTGTCGTTCTGGTCCTGAATGATGATCTTCACACTCACATTGCTACTGAGAGGCGGGTTTCCTCCGTCCTGCGCTTTTACGCGGATATTGAACTCTTTTGTTTGCTCGTAATCAAAAGAACGAACAGCCAGAATCTCTCCGCTTTCAGTATGAACTGAAATATAAGTGGAGGCTGAAACTCCGTTAACGAGAACATCCTCAAGAAAATATGAAATGCGCGCATTGTTACCCGAGTCTTTATCACTTGCTGTGACTGCAAATATAGACACTCCAGGTGTGTTATTTTCCGTCACATAAGCGGTGTAAGACTGACGCTGGAACACAGGGGCGTTGTCATTGACATCAGATATTTTAAGCTGCAGTGTTTTATTAGTAGAGAATGAAGGTGAGCCCTCATCAGTAGCTCTTATTGTTATATTATATTCAGAAACCTTCTCACGATCTAAGAACTGATCAGAGACCAAACTATAGAAATTAGAGGAGGATGATTTGATGCGAAATGGTAAATCTGAATTCACTGAACATTTAACCTGTCCGTTTTTACCGGAGTCTATATCTTTAATATTGAGCATCGCTATGACAGTCTCCGGGGCCGAGTCCTCTGGGATGGGATTGGAAAAAGAGATAACACTGATAACAGGAGCATTGTCATTAACATCAGTGATCTCCACCAGCACTTTACTGGTATCAGTTAGTCCACCGTTATCCATAGCTTCGACATTCAGGTCGTACTGTTTGGATTTTTCAAAATCTAGCAGACCATTTACGCGAATGTCTCCTGTGTTTGGATCTATGGAGAAAAATTCCATAGCTTTTCTAGTGCTCTGTGAAAACGAATACGTGACTTCACCATTAGCTCCTTTGTCTTTGTCTGTAGCATGCACAATCACTAATAGACTGCTCTTAGGAGCATTTTCTGGCAGAGACACTCGGTAAACTGGCTGACTGAACACGGGAGGATTGTCGTTTGCATCAATAACAACGACGGTTATTTTAACTGTTCCAGATTTCTGAGGAGAGCCTCCATCAAATGCTGTCAGAATTAATTTGTGCTCTTCTTGTTGTTCTCTGTCTAAAGGTGTCTGTAAGACCATCTCAACATACTTGGTGCCATCACTATGAGTTAATTCTTTCAAAGTGAAATGATCTGTTGGATTAAGAGTGTATCTCTGCAGTGTATTCTGCCCTACGTCTGGATCATGCGCAATTTCCAACGAAAACCGCGAACCTGAGACCATAGATTCCTTAATTTCAATACTGATGTCTTTCCTATCAAAAACAGGAGCATGATCATTAATATCTAAGATTTCTACATCAATTCTATGCAGCTCCATCGGGTTTTCTAGAATGATCTGGAAATGTAAGGAGCATGGAGTGACCTGGGCGCACAGCTCCTCTCTATCTATCCTCTCTCTCACTACCAGAGTCCCTTTATCCACATTTAGACCGATGTACTCACGACTGTCCTCCGTGAAGATCCGCGATCGACCAGATTTCAATCTTTTAACATCCAAACCGAGATCCTGAACAATATTCCCCACAACAGAGCCCTTATTCATCTCCTCAGGAATGGAGTAACGGACCTGCCCGCGCGCAACGGTCAGAACAAAGACAAGCAGGACGAGAAACCGCGTCAGCCGTCGAACAACACCAGAGATAGAGCCTGTGTTCCGGGCGATATGAGAACAAAGGACGTCCATGATGCAAATTGTACAATCCAGTTTCGATTACGTGAAAAACGCTTATAAAAATGAATATAGTAGCACGTAATTGTCGCATCTGCGCGCACACTGGAGCATCAATCTGAAATGACGAACAATTTTGCTGTACGCATGATGTCAGAATGTGGAGGAGGATCCACTAATAAGCTTCAAAACCCTGTACACACTGACCTACAGCGGCACTTAGAGCACCGAAAGAACATTACAACGAAAAACAAAATTTGTGGATATATCTGAAATTAACAATGATGGAACTGATAGACAGCTCAAAGTATTACATTTAAAATAATATCTAAAAATAATAATTATTTTGTCTTTGAAAAAGCCAACAGTTTAGCATAATAATGATGATAATAATAATAATAATAATAATAATAATAATAATAATAATAATAATAATAGAAGAAGAAGAAGAAGAAGATTAAGAAGAAGAAGTAATGGAATGAATGAATGAAAAATAAATAAACAGTACATCCTCACTCGATGTGAAATATAGCCATACTGCCAAACACCTCACTGCTATACTGAGCCAAAATAGTGTTAAATTCACTGGAGCAGCTCTAAAACGTTTGCTAGTTACTAAATCTCACCTGATCCTCTGAATCATGGTTCAGTTTTTGCTTCTGCACATGCGTGAGAGTCTGTGTTCCACTGGTGTCCAAGCTAATGATGCTCTCACTGGAAGGTCTGGCGTATTTCAGATCACTCTTCCTGGAGTCAGTCGTTCTGCAGACCTCGTAATTATACACATGCTGTAAAGTCCCCGTCCCTCCTACGTCTGCGTAAAGGGGAGGATAATATGGAATAACTGGCAGATTGGCACCGGATTTATAAAACATCCGCTCACGTCTCCATCTGTAGCATTTGACTGACAGTATGGCGATGATGGAGACGATAAAGAGGAATGAAACTACAGCCAAGGCCAAGACTAGATAGAAAGTCAGGTTGTCGTTGTAATCCTTGATGTGCGTAAAGTCAGTGAACTCCGAGAGCACTTCAGGGAAACTGTCCGCCACCGCCACGTTAATATTGACCGTAGCTGAACGAGAGGGCTGCCCGTTGTCCTCCACTACAACAGTGAGCTTCTGCTTCACGGCATCTTTATCGGTCACTTGGCGCACAGTTCTTATTTCTCCATTCTGTGCGCCCACTTCAAACAGCGCCCTGTCTGTGGCTTTCTGCAGTTTATATGAGAGCCAGGCGTTCTGTCCAGAGTCCACATCAACAGCCACCACTTTACTCACAAGATAGCCCACATCTGCTGAACGAGGCACCATTTCAGCCACCACAGAACCCCCAGTCTGGACTGGGTACAGAACCTGAGGCGCGTTGTCGTTCTGGTCCTGAATGATGATCTTCACACTCACATTGCTACTGAGAGGCGGGTTTCCTCCGTCCTGCGCTTTTACGCGGATATTGAACTCTTTTGTTTGCTCGTAATCAAAAGAACGAACAGCCAGAATCTCTCCGCTCTCAGTATGAACTGAAATATAAGTGGAGGCTGAAACTCCGTTAACGAGAACATCCTCAAGAAAATACGAAATGCGCGCATTGTTACCCGAGTCTTTATCACTTGCTGTGACTGCAAATATAGACACTCCAGGTGTGTTATTTTCCATCACATAAGCGGTGTAAAACTGACGCTGGAACACAGGGGCGTTGTCGTTGACATCAGATATTTTAAGCTGCAGTGTTTTATTAGTAGAGAATGAAGGTGAGCCCTCATCAGTAGCTCTTATTGTTATATTATATTCAGAAACCTTCTCACGATCCAAGAACTGATCAGTGACCAAACTATAGAAATTAGAGGAGGATGATTTGATGCGAAATGGTAAATCTGAATTCACTGAACATTTAACCTGTCCGTTTTTACCGGAGTCTATATCTTTAATATTGAGCATCGCTATGACAGTCTCCGGGGCGGAGTCCTCTGGGATGGGATTGGAAAAAGAGATAACACTGATAACAGGAGCATTGTCATTAACATCAGTGATCTCCACCAGCACTTTACTGGTATCAGTTAGTCCACCGTTATCTATAGCTTCGATATTCAGTTCGTACTGCTTAGATTTTTCATAATCCAACAGAGCGTTGACTTTTATTTCCCCTGTATTAGAATCGATACAGAACAAATTTAGGGCTTCAATTCCGGTGCTTTGAGAAAATGAATATGTCACTTCACCGTTAGACCCTTTATCTTTGTCTGCAGCACTTACGATCACCAGTGTTCTTCCTTTTTCGGTATTTTCTGGCAGAGACACTCGGTAAACTGGCTGACTGAATACAGGATGATTGTCGTTTGCATCAATAACAACGACGGTTATTCTAACTGTTCCAGATTTCTGAGGAGAGCCTCCATCAAATGCTGTCAGAATTAATTTGTGCTCTTCTTGTTGTTCTCTGTCTAAAGGTGTTTGTAAGACCATCTCAACATACTTTGTTCCATCATTACGAGATAATTCTTTCAAAGTGAAATGATCTGTTGGATTGAGAGTGTATCTCTGCAGTGCGTTTAAACCTACATCAGGGTCACGCGCATTGTCTAAAGAAAACCGAGCACCAGGGACGGCGGACTCTCTTATATCAAAATGAATTTCCTTTCTTGCAAAAACAGGAGCATGATCATTAATATCTAAGATTTCTACATCAATTCTATGCAGCTCCATCGGGTTTTCTAGAATGATCTGGAAATGTAAGGAGCATGGAGTGACCTGGGCGCACAGCTCCTCTCTATCTATCCTCTCTCTCACTACCAGAGTCCCTTTATCCACATTTAGACCGATGTACTCACGACTGTCCTCCGTGAAGATCCGCGCTCGACCTGATTTCATTCTTTTAACATCCAAACCGAGATCCTGAACGATATTCCCCACAACAGAGCCCTTATTCATCTCCTCAGGAATGGAGTAACGGACCTGCCCGCGCGCAACGGTCAGAACAAAGACAAGCAGGACGAGAAACCGCGTCAGCCGTCGAACAACACCAGAGATAGAGCCTGTGTTCCGGGCGATATGAGAACAAAGGACGTCCATGTTTAACACTGCAGATACTTTAGTCCAGCTTCAAATATGTGAACTAATGGTCATTGATTCAAATCAGAAATGAAAATGCGCTAATATTATTCGAATGTGCTGAAAGGTAATGCCCATCTATGCGTGCGCGCTGGAGACATGATCTGAAATGGAGATACTTTGCTGTGTGCATGATGTCAGAATGTGGAGGAGGATCCACAAATGAGAAACCAAACCCTGTACGCACTGACCAACAGCGGCACTTGGAGCACTGAAAGAACATTACAACAACAAATACTCTGAAAATATTTTCCAGTATAAACACATTTTACATGGATTTTGCTCTGAAAGCTTTACATTGATATTTTAATCGATAATTGATATGCTACTATCACTAATAGAAGTTGCAATAATAATGCCAAAACGCTTATATGTGTATATCTGTGACGGTAGGACCATAATTTACATGTTAAAATAATAAGAAAATAATAAGAAAAAAAAACATATGAGCGTGAGACTTATTGCAATTTAAATTATTATTATTTTTTTTTTCATCAGGACCTTTAAAACCTCTCAATAATCATATCTCACCTGATTCTCTGAGTCATGGTTCAGTTTCTGCTTGCGCGCATGCGTGAGTGTCTGTGTTCCAGTGGTGTCCAAGCTAATGATGCTCTCACTGGAAGGTCTGGCATATTTCAGATCACTCTTTCTGGAGTCAGTCGTTCTGCAGACCTCATAATTATACACATGCTGTAAAGTCCCCGTCCCTCCTACGTCTGCGTAAAGGGGAGGATAATATGGAATAACTGGCAGATTGGCACCTGATTTATAAAACATCCGCTCACGTCTCCATCTGTAGCATTTGACTGACAGTATGGCGATGATGGAGAC
This sequence comes from Pygocentrus nattereri, assembly GCF_015220715.1. Classification (NCBI taxonomy): domain Eukaryota; kingdom Metazoa; phylum Chordata; class Actinopteri; order Characiformes; family Serrasalmidae; genus Pygocentrus; species Pygocentrus nattereri. Next base: position 18,113,281 of record NC_051221.1, on the reverse strand, counting down.
GATAAAGAGGAATGAAACTACAGCCAAGGCCAAGACTAGATAGAAAGTCAGGTTGACGTTGTAATCCTTGTCGTGCGTAAAGTCAGTGAACTCCGAGAGCACTTCAGGGAAACTGTCCGCCACCGCCACGTTAATATTGACCGTAGCTGAACGAGAGGGCTGCCCGTTGTCCTCCACTACAACAGTGAGCTTCTGCTTCACGGCATCTTTATCGGTCACTTGGCGCACAGTTCTTATTTCTCCATTCTGTGCGCCCACTTCAAACAGCGCCCTGTCTGTGGCTTTCTGCAGTTTATATGAGAGCCAGGCGTTCTGTCCAGAGTCCACATCAACAGCCACCACTTTAGTCACGAGATAGCCCACATCTGCTGAACGAGGCACCATTTCAGCCACCACAGAGCCCCCAGTCTGGACTGGGTACAGAACCTGAGGCGCGTTGTCGTTCTGGTCCTGAATGATGATCTTCACACTCACATTGCTACTGAGAGGCGGGTTTCCTCCGTCCTGCGCTTTTACGCGGATATGAAACTCTTTTGTTTGCTCGTAATCAAAAGAACGAACAGCCAGAATCTCTCCGCTCTCAGCATGAACTGAAATATAAGTGGAGGCTGAAACTCCGTTAACGAGAACATCCTCAAGAAAATACGAAATGCGCGCATTGTTACCCGAGTCTTTATCACTTGCTGTGACTGCAAATATAGACACTCCAGGTGTGTTATTTTCCATCACATAAGCGGTGTAAGACTGACGCTGGAACACAGGGGCGTTGTCATTGACATCAGATATTTTAAGCTGCAGTGTTTTATTAGTAGAGAATGAAGGTGAGCCCTCATCAGTAGCTCTTATTGTTATATTATATTCAGAAACCTTCTCACGATCTAAGAACTGATCAGTGACCAAACTATAGAAATTAGAGGAGGATGATTTGATGCGAAATGGTAAATCTGAATTCACTGAACATTTAACCTGTCCGTTTTTACCGGAGTCTATATCTTTAATATTGAGCATCGCTATGACAGTCTCCGGGGCGGAGTCCTCTGGAATGGGATTGGAAAAAGAGATAACACTAATAACAGGAGCATTGTCATTAACATCAGTGATCTCCACCAGCACTTTACAGGCATCCGTTAATCCACCCTCATCTCTAGCCTCAACATTGAGTTCGTATTGTTTAGATTTTTCATAATCCAATATACCATTAATTGTAATTTCTCCAGTATCAGAATCAATATTGAACAAATCTAGAGTTTCTATGCCTGTGCTTTTTGAAAACGAATATGTCACTTCACCATTAGCTCCTTTATCTTTGTCTGTAGCACCTACAGTCACTACTGTACTGCTTTTGGAGGAATTTTCTGGTAGAGACACTCGGTAAACTGGCAGACTGAACACCGGAGGATTGTCGTTTGCATCAATAACAACGACGGTTATTCTAACTGTTCCAGATTTCTGAGGAGAGCCTCCATCAAATGCTGTCAGAATTAATTTGTGCTCTTCTTGTTTTTCTCTGTCTAAAGGTGTCTGTAAGACCATCTCAACATACTTGGTGCCATCAGTGCGAGATAATTCTTTCAAAGTGAAATGATCTGTTGGATTGAGAGTGTATCTCTGCAGTGCGTTTAAACCTACATCAGGGTCACGCGCATTGTCTAAAGAAAACCGAGCACCAGGGACGGCGGACTCACTTATGTCGAAATCAATTTCCTTTCTGGCAAAAACAGGAGCATGATCATTAATATCTAATATTTCTACATCAATTCTATGCAGCTCCATCGGGTTTTCTAGAATGATCTGGAAATGTAAGGAGCATGGAGTGACCTGGGCGCACAGCTCCTCTCTATCTATCCTCTCTCTCACTACCAGAGTCCCTTTATCCACATTTAGACCGATGTACTCACGACTGTCCTCCGTGAAGATCCGCGCTCGACCTGATTTCATTCTTTTAACATCCAAACCGAGATCCTGAACGATATTCCCCACAACAGAGCCCTTATTCATCTCCTCAGGAATGGAGTAACGGACCTGCCCGCGCGCAACGGTCAGAACAAAGACAAGCAGGACGAGAAACCGCGTCAGCCGTCGAACAACACCAGAGATAGAGCCTGTGTTCCGGGCGATATGAGAACAAAGGACGTCCATGTTTAACACTGCAGATACTTCAGTCCAGCTTCAAATATGTGAACTAATGGTCATTAACTCAAATCAGAAATGAAAATGCGCTAATATTATTCGAATGTGCTGAAAGGTAATGCCCCTCTATGCGTGCGCGCTGGAGACATGATCTGATATGGAGATACTTTGCTGTGTGCATGATGTCAGAATGTGGAGGAGGATCCACAAATGAGATTCAAAACCCTGTAAGCACTGACCAACAGCGGCACTTGGAGCACTGAAAGAACATTACAACAACAAATAGTCTTTAAGAATACTCCACAGCACGAGTACATTTCATATGGAGACTGTTCAGATAGATTAACCTTAAAGGTTTTAAGATAAATCAAATACATCCACTGACAGTAAAAGTGGTAATAGAAGTAGCGGGCTTATATAGGTAAATAATTAAATCTGCAAACTGTAAATCGGAACTGCACTTCTTCATGAAATAATTAACACAACTTAAATACTAGAGAAACCGGGAGTGACTGAAAAATTCAAACTAACACACTAATTAATTGTTGACAGGTTACTCAATCGTTTTGAGTAAGATTTTTTAAAGCATTTTTTTTGTCATGGTTACGTCATTTAAATATATTCGCTATTTCTTTAAGTTAACTTTACGCGCAAATTCAAACAGGCCAATAATGGGTTGTTTTTGAAAACTGTTAAAAATGTAACTGTCTTCTAACTAACACTTCTAATAAATGACTGACTATTTACTCCATGTATTTGTGCTAGATTTATCTCAATCAGAACTACCTACATTAAAAGTGTTGGGTGCCAAGCACATGAAATCGTCTCAGTGCCCTTCAGGAGTATCTAGTCTCCTCAGCACAGCTGGAATATGCTCTAAATGGTTTTAGCTAAAACATGAGTTGGTTCAGTGTTTGAGCTCTTGAGTTCTTCTGTATTAGTAGATTTATGATAAACCGCATGAATGTTTTAATTTAAATTATCTGGACTTAACCTACTGGTTTCATAACTTTATTTTGATGATTTCAAGCTGAAACTGAATTTTTGAGTTGAATGAACTTGTTACAATTTAAGTTAGGCTTTTCAGCGTCACTTGATAAATGTTCAGTCAGAGCAATCTTCTTGAGTAAAACCCACATCAGTCCAGTCCTATTGGCTCTTGGTACTATATATTTGCATATACCTTGTTGACTCTACCATCTCTGTGTGTTGTCATTCTCCCTAGCCTACCTTTCCCTGTGTTATCTATTTTATTATTATTATTTTTTTTTTGGTAAATCCTTTCACCCAGTAAGCATTGAAAGTCAGTGTTGAGGGAGCTGAGTTATCAAGCTCCCTGAGTCTGGTTTTGAGTTGGCTAAATGCTGTAGAAACTACATGTGCACTGTGGGCTACACTAGCAGCATTAGGCAAGATAGTCCAGAGTAATATTAAGCTAGACAACATATTGTTATGAATCTCTATTGATATCAATTCTTTTCTGCAGTGCAATATGAATTTGTTATAAAAATAGTGTAGTTTAGCCTTGCAGTTATTTTTATTTACAATTACTTAGTTGTACTGAGTTAGTACAGTTATAGCATGTAAGTCCAAAATACATTGATGATCAAATGATTCGACTTATTTTAAGTGAAGGCAATTTCATTTATCATTTAAGGCAATCGGTTTCCTCAAACCATTTCAGTTGACTTACATCATCAGAATTTACAGTGTGACTCCGGGACTGAAAATTACATATAAAAAGTGAAAAAAAAAATTAACATAATGTCATAATGTCACCATGTTTTGTTATGTAGAAATAATTAATTAGTGAATACAGGCCCTCATAAAGGTTTCTGAATTTTCAGATCTCACCTTATCCTCAGAGTCACTGGTTAGATTTCCTCTATGCGCATGCGTCAGAGTCTGTGTTCCACTGGTGTCCAAGCTAATGATGCTCTCACTGGAAGGTCTGGCATATTTCAGATCACTCTTTCTGGAGTCAGTCGTTCTGCAGACCTCATAATTATACACATGCTGTAAAGTCCCCGTCCCACCTACGTCTGCGTAAAGGGGAGGATAATATGGAATAACTGGCAGATTGGCACCTGATTTATAAAACATCCGCTCACGTCTCCATCTGTAGCATTTGACTGACAGTATGGCGATGGTGGAGACGATAAAGAGGAATGAAACTACAGCCAAGGCCAAGACTAGATAGAAAGTCAGGTTGTCGTTGTAATCCTTGATGTGCGTAAAGTCAGTGAACTCCGAGAGCACTTCAGGGAAACTGTCCGCCACCGCCACGTTAATATTGACCGTAGCAGAACGAGAGGGCTGCCCGTTGTCCTCCACTACAACAGTGAGCTTCTGCTTCACGGCATCTTTATCGGTCACTTGGCGCACAGTTCTTATTTCTCCATTCTGTGCGCCCACTTCAAACAGCGCCCTGTCTGTGGCTTTCTGCAGTTTATATGAGAGCCAGGCGTTCTGTCCAGAGTCCACATCAACAGCCACCACTTTACTCACAAGATAGCCCACATCTGCTGAGCGAGGCACCATTTCAGCCACCACAGAGCCCCCAGTCTGGACTGGGTACAGAACCTGAGGCGCGTTGTCGTTCTGGTCCTGAATGATGATCTTCACACTCACATTGCTACTGAGAGGTGGGTTTCCTCCGTCCTGCGCTTTTACGCGGATATTAAACTCTTTTGTTTGCTCGTAATCAAAAGAACGAACAGCCAGAATCTCTCCGCTCTCAGCATGAACTGAAATATAAGTGGAGGCTGAAACTCCGTTAACGAGAACATCCTCAAGAAAATACGAAATGCGCGCATTGTTACCCGAGTCTTTATCACTTGCTGTGACTGCAAATATAGACACTCCAGGTGTGTTATTTTCCGTCACATAAGCGGTGTAAGACTGACGCTGGAACACAGGGGCGTTGTCATTGACATCAGATATTTTAATATTTAAGATTTTACTCGTGAATAAAGAGGGAGATCCCTCATCGGTAGCTGTTATAGTTATATTATATTCAGACACCTTCTCCCGATCTAAAAGCTGATCAGTGACTACGCTGAAGAAATTCGTAGATGTTGATTTGATTTTAAAGGGTGCATCGCGAGCTATTGAACATTTCACCTGCCCATTTTTCCCTGAATCTAAATCTTTGACGTTCAGCATCGCTATCACTGTCTCCGGGGCGGAGTTTTCTGGTATCGCTTGAGAAAATGAAATTAAGTTTATGACAGGTGCATTATCATTCATATCAGTAACTTCAATCACCACTTTGGAGGAATCTGTAAGCCCTCCTTTGTCTGATGCTTCAACGTTAATCTGAAAATGTTTTGACTTCTCAAAATCTAGATCTCCGTTTACAGTGATGTCACCGGTCTCAGAGTCAATGTTAAATAAATTCAAGCTCTTTCCTGTGCTTTGAGAAAATGAATACGTCACCTGAGCGTTTGTGCCTTTGTCTTTATCTGTAGCAGTTACTGTGGCGACATAGGTGCCCTTGGGTGAATTTTCCAGCAGGGAAACGCGATATACAGGCAGATTAAAAACAGGGGAATTATCGTTTGCATCCATAACTGTTACGGTTATCTTAACAGTGCCAGATTTCTGAGGATTTCCTCCATCATATGCCACCAGAGTCAAAATATGATCTTCTTGATTCTCTCTATCCAAAGGCGTTTGCAACACCATTTCTACATATTTCTGCCCATCATTACCGGCCACTTCTTTCAGGGAAAAATGGTCTGTTGGTTTTAGCGTGTACCTCTGTAGAGCATTAAGACCCACATCAGGATCATGAGCGCTGTCTAAAGAAGATTTTGCTCCCGGTAGAGCTAATTCACTAATTTGAAAACCAATTTCTCTCCTTGAAAAAACAGGCGCATTGTCATTAATATCTAATATTTCCACATCGATCTGATGCAATTCCATCGGGTTTTCTAGAATGATCTGGAAATGTAAGGAGCATGGAGTGACCTGGGCGCACAGCTCCTCTCTATCTATCCTCTCTCTCACTACCAGAGTCCCTTTATCCACATTTAGACCGATGTACTCACGACTGTCCTCCGTGAAGATCCGCGCTCGACCAGATTTCATTCTTTTAACATCCAAACCGAGATCCTGAACGATATTCCCCACAACAGAGCCCTTATTCATCTCCTCAGGAATGGAGTAACGGACCTGCCCGCGCGCAACGGTCAGAACAAAGACAAGCAGGACGAGAAACCGCGTCAGCCGTCGAACAACACCAGAGATAGAGCCTGTGTTCCGGGCGATATGAGAACAAAGGACGTCCATGATGCAAATGCTACAATCCACCTTCTAATATCTCAATCAATGTTCAATCATTTGAAGAAATATAAAAGAAAAAATGATGAAGAATTATTGGATTGCGCTGAGAACCAATGTCCGCCTGTTCGTCTGTGTTGAGACAGACTGAAAAGGAGATATTTTGCTGCATGCATGATGTCAGAATGTGGAGGAGGATCCACAAATGAGCTTTAAAAACCTGCAGACACTGACCAACAGCGGCACTTAGAGCAATGAAAGAAAATTACAACGCAAAAAAAAGCCTTTGAGAAATTCTAAAATACCAAAAACGCAGTGTATATGGATATGGCGCACACAACTTAACATATTAGCTTTTTAATGGCACGTAATGATAATAATAATAATAATAATAATAATAATAATAATAATAATAATAATAATAATCGAGATTAAATGGCGAGAGAGGATGTAATTGTAATATAATGTAGTTTAATGTAATTGAATCAGATTCAAGTATATAAATTAATAAATAAACGTCTTTTATATATGAAAAATGTGGCAATCCCATAAAAAAAGATGTTTAATGTACTTCAAAGATAGTAATTAACATAATTCAGGACCTCAATGACTATATCTCACCTGATCCCCAGAGTCACTGGTCAGTTTCCCCCTCTGCGCATGCGTCAGAGTCTGTGTTCCACTGTTGTCCAAGCTAATGATGCTCTCACTGGAAGGTCTGGCATATTTCAGATCACTCTTTCTGGAGTCAGTCGTTCTGCAGACCTCATAATTATACACATGCTGTAAAGTCCCCGTCCCTCCTACGTCTGCGTAAAGGGGGGGATAATATGGAATAACTGGCAGATTGGCACCTGATTTATAAAACATCCGCTCACGTCTCCATCTGTAGCATTTGACTGACAGTATGGCGATGATGGAGACGATAAAGAGGAATGAAACTACAGCCAAGGCCAAGACTAGATAGAAAGTCAGGTTGTCGTTGTAATCCTTGTCGTGCGTAAAGTCAGTGAACTCCGAGAGCACGTCAGGGAAACTGTCCGCCACCGCCACGTTAATATTGACCGTGGCTGAACGAGAGGGCTGCCCGTTGTCCTCCACTACAACAGTGAGCTTCTGCTTCACGGCATCTTTATCGGTCACTTGGCGCACAGTTCTTATTTCTCCATTCTGTGCGCCCACTTCAAACAGCGCCCTGTCTGTGGCTTTCTGCAGTTTATATGAGAGCCAGGCGTTCTGTCCAGAGTCCACATCAACAGCCACCACTTTACTCACAAGATAGCCCACATCTGCTGAACGAGGCACCATTTCAGCCACCACAGAGCCCCCAGTCTGGACTGGGTACAGAACCTGAGGCGCGTTGTCGTTCTGGTCCTGAATGATGATCTTCACACTCACATTGCTACTGAGAGGCGGGTTTCCTCCGTCCTGCGCTTTTACGCGGATATTGAACTCTTTTGTTTGCTCGTAATCAAAAGAACGAACAGCCAGAATCTCTCCGCTCTCAGCATGAACTGAAAGATAAGTGGAGGCTGAAACTCCGTTAACGAGAACATCCTCAAGAAAATATGAAATGCGCGCATTGTTACCCGAGTCTTTATCACTTGCTGTGACTGCAAATATAGACACTCCAGGCGTGTTATTTTCCATCACATAAGCGGTGTAAGATTGACGCTGGAACATAGGGGCGTTGTCATTGACATCAGATATTTTAAGCTGCAGTGTTTTATTAGTAGAGAATGAAGGTGAGCCCTCATCAGTAGCTCTTATTGTTATATTATATTCAGAAACCTTCTCACGATCCAAGAACTGATCAGTGACCAAACTATAGAAATTAGAGGAGGATGATTTGATGCGAAATGGTAAATCTGAATTCACTGAACATTTAACCTGTCCGTTTTTACCGGAGTCTATATCTTTGATATTGAGCATCGCTATGACAGTCTCCGGGGCGGAGTCCTCTGGGATGGGATTGGAAAAAGAGATAACACTGATAACAGGAGCATTGTCATTAACATCAGTGATCTCCACCAGCACTTTACTGGTATCAGTCAGCCCCCCTATATCTCTAGCCTCGACATTCAGCTCATACTGTTTAGATTTTTCATAATCCAATACACCGTTCAGTTTTATTTCTCCGCTTTCAGAATTAATGATGAAAATGTCTATGGCTTCTATTCCGGTGTTCTGTGGAAACGAGTATGTAACCTCACCATTAGCTCCTTTGTCATTGTCATTAGCACTTACTATCACCACTGTAGTTCCTTTTTGAGCATTTTCTGGAAATGACACTCGGTAAACTGGCTGACTGAACACGGGATGATTGTCATTTGCATCAATAACAACGACAGTTATTCTAACTGTTCCAGATTTCTGAGGAGAGCCTCCATCAAATGCTGTCAGAATTAATTTGTGCTCTTCGTGTTGCTCTCTGTCTAAAGGTGTCTGTAAGACCATCTCAACATACTTGGTGCCATCACTGCGAGACAGTTCTTTCAAAGTGAAATGATCTGTTGGATTGAGAGTGTATCTCTGCAGTGCGTTTAAACCTACATCAGGGTCACGCGCGTTGTCTAAAGAAAACCGAACACCTGGGACAGCGGACTCACCAATGTCGATGTTAATTTCCTTTCTTGCAAAGACTGGGGCATGGTCGTTTATATCTAATATTTCTACATCAACTCGATGCATCTCCATCGGGTTTTCTAGAATGATCTGGAAATGTAAGGAGCATGGAGTGACCTGGGCGCACAGCTCCTCTCTATCCATCCTCTCTCTCACTACCAGAGTCCCTTTATCCACATTTAGACCGATGTACTCACGACTGTCCTCCGTGAAGATCCGCGCTCGACCAGATTTCATTCTTTTAACATCCAAACCGAGATCCTGAACGATATTCCCCACAACAGAGCCCTTATTCATCTCCTCAGGAATGGAGTAACGGATTTGACCGTGCACAGCAGCCAGAACAAAGAAAAATAGCACCAGAAGCTTCCATGTCAAGCCCTGCGCAGAGAAGCTGTTTCGTCCGGCGCGCAAAGAACAAAGAGCACCCATATTACCAAGATTGCAATTCACTCCAGAAGATCACACAAACACTTTCTTTCTTATACACAGATTGTGCCGAAAAAAAGCAAGATAAGCTCATTAGACCGATCTGTGGACGTGTTGACGATTTGGTCTGCTTTTCTCAAATGAAACAGAGAATGCGCAGCCTGTGTGATGTCACAGTCTGCACAGTATCACGGAATTAGCGCTTAAGGCTCCACGCACTGACCAACAGCGTCACACAGAGCCTAAAAAGGTTATTACAACTATGGTGAAGGATGAGATGACGTCAAGCTGATTAAAACGCGAGCCAATGTGTAAAATTAAAGTTAATTGAATATGTTTTTAAAGAACAGCAACTCAGGAACATCTAGAATGTGCAAAGATTTTGAAGACGTGTTAAAGCCTGCAGAAAAGTATGTCTCATGACACAATAGGAATGATTAAATATATCTGTTGAAAAATGTGTATTAAAAGATTGACTGCAATACATTGAAGAAGAAAAAAATCATACACTTCCTCGTACAAATGATCATGATTCTGAATTTCAGTACCATGGACAGAGGAGGAAAGCTTCTAGCATGCACATTCTAAACCTCAAAGTTTTTAAAATAAAGGAGATCTCACAATCAGGAAAATAATGACACTAATAATGCTAGTGATAACACGAATAAAAAAATCTCACCTGATCATCAAAATCGTCATTTATGAATTTCTCTCTCTGCACATGGGTGAGAGTCTGTGTTCCACTTGTATCGAGACTGCTGATGCTCTGAGTTGGTCTCATGTGCTTCATATCACTCTTTCTGGAGTCAGTCGTTCTGCAGACCTCATAATTATACACATGCTGTAAAGTCCCCGTCCCTCCTACGTCTGCGTAAAGGGGAGGATAATATGGAATAACTGGCAGATTGGCACCTGATTTATAAAACATCCGCTCACGTCTCCATCTGTAGCATTTGACTGACAGTATGGCGATGACGGAGACGATAAAGAGGAATGAAACTACAGCCAAGGCCAGGACTAGATAGAAAGTCAGGTTGTCGTTGTAATCTTTGTCGTGCGTAAAGTCAGTGAACTCCGAGAGCACTTCAGGGAAACTGTCCGCCACCGCCACGTTAATATTGACCGTAGCTGAACGAGAGGGCTGCCCGTTGTCCTCCACTACAACAGTGAGCTTCTGCTTCACGACATCTTTATCGGTCACTTGGCGCACAGTTCTTATTTCTCCATTCCGTGCGCCCACTTCAAACAGCGCCCTGTCTGAGGCTTTCTGCAGTTTATATGAGAGCCAGGCGTTCTGTCCAGAGTCCACATCAACAGCCACCACTTTACTCACAAGATAGCCCACATCTGCTGAACGAGGCACCATTTCAGCCACCACAGAGCCTCCAGTCTGGACTGGGTACAGAACCTGAGGCGCGTTGTCGTTCTGGTCCTGAATGATGATCTTCACACTCACATTGCTACTGAGAGGTGGGTTTCCTCCGTCCTGCGCTTTTACGCGGATATTAAACTCTTTTGTTTGCTCGTAATCAAAAGAACGAACAGCCAGAATCTCTCCGCTCTCAGCATGAACTGAAAGATAAGTGGAGGCTGAAACTCCGTTAACGAGAACATCCTCAAGAAAATACGAAATGCGCGCATTGTTACCCGAGTCTTTATCACTTGCTGTGACTGCAAATATAGACACTCCAGGTGTGTTATTTTCCGTCACATAAGCGGTGTAAGACTGACGCTGGAACACAGGGGCGTTGTCGTTGACATCAGATATTTTAAGCTGCAGTGTTTTATTAGTAGAGAATGAAGGTGAGCCCTCATCAGTAGCTCTTATTGTTATATTGTATTCAGAAACCTTCTCACGATCTAAGAACTGATCAGTGACCAAACTATAGAAATTAGAGGAGGATGATTTGATGCGAAATGGTAAATCTGAATTCACTGAACATTTAACCTGTCCGTTATTACCGGAGTCTATATCTTTAATATTGAGCATGGCTATGACAGTCTCCGGGGCGGAGTCCTCTGGGATGGGATTGGAAAAAGAGATAACACTGATAACAGGAGCATTGTCATTAACATCAGTGATCTCCACCAGCACTTTACTGGTATCAGTTAGTCCCCCTACATCTCTAGCCTCAACACTGAGTTCGTACTGTTTAGATTTTTCGTAATCCAATGGAGCGCTTACTTTGATTTCTCCTCTATCAGAATCAATACTGAACAAGTCTCTGACTTCTTTTCTAGTGCTCTGTGAAAATGAATATGTAAACTCACCATAAGATCCTTTATCTTTGTCTGTAGCTCTTACAGTCACTGCTATGCTGCTCTCTTGAGCATTTTCAGATAACGACACTCGGTAAACTGGCTGACTGAACACGGGAGGATTGTCGTTTGCATCAATAACAACGACAGTTATTTGAACTGTTCCAGATTTCTGAGGAGAGCCTCCATCAAATGCTGTCAGAATTAATTTGTGCTCTTCTTGTTGCTCTCTGTCTAAAGGTGTCTGTAAGACCATCTCAACATATTTTGTGCCATCATTACGAGATAATTCTTTCAAAGTGAAATGATCTGTTGGAATAAGAGTGTATCTCTGCATTGCGTTTAATCCGACATCAGGGTCACGAGCGTTTTCTAAAGAAAACCGAGCTCCTGGAAGGGATTGCTCACTAACGTCGATATTAATTTCCTTTGTTTCAAAAACAGGAGCATGATCATTAATATCTAATATTTCTACATCAATTCTATGCAGCTCCATCGGGTTTTCTAGAATGATCTGGAAATGTAAGGAACATGGAGTGACCTGGGCGCACAGCTCCTCTCTATCTATCCTCTCTCTCACTACCAGGGTCCCTTTATTCACATTTAGACCGATGTACTCACGACTGTCCTCCGTGAAGATCCGCGCTCGACCAGATTTAAGTCTTTTAACATCCAAACCGAGATCCTGAACGATATTCCCCACAACAGAGCCCTTATTCATCTCCTCAGGAATAGAGTAACGGATTTGACCATGCACAGCAACCAGAACAAAGGAAAAAATAACCAGAAGCTTCATCTGCATTACTGATTTCAAACATCGCATAGAGGACCTTCTTCGTCCGCCGCAAAAAGAACAAAGAGCACTCATATTACCAAGAGTTCGATCCACTTAAGAGAATTATAGAAACATTTTCATATATGTAGAGGCACAAGTTACGAAAAAAATAACAAAAGCCTCATTAGACCGGTCTGTGGACGTGTTGAGCAATTGTTCTGCTTTTCTCAAATGAAACAGAGAATGCGCAGCCTGCGTGATGTCACAGTCTGGGCGGTATCACGGAATAAGCGCTTAAATGCTCCACTCACTGACGAACAGCGTCACACAGAGCCTAAAAATGTTATTACAACTATGGTGAAGGATGAGATGACGTAAACTTAACTGAAATTCGCATGTCTAAACTTACTGCTTAATTACTATGTTAAAACCGTATTTCAAATATATCTAAAATGTGCAAAAAACTTAGTGAAATGTATTGTTAAAAATAAAAATGAGTATGATCATACATGAATCAGTAAATCTCCAGTAAGCAATAATGTTTGTTTTAAAAATAATTATATCAAATGAGAAAACGTGTACAGAAAACTCCTCTAACAAAATAAAAGACAATGTCTCGATTTCAGCACCATGGACAGAGGCTTAAGCCCATATTCTTTGCTCATGCAGCAGTTAAAAAAATAAACAAAACGCGATAGCACACCACCACCACCACAACAACCACAACAACAACAACGACGACAACGACAACAACAAAATAATAATAATAATAATAATAATAATAATAATAATACAAAATCTCACCTGATCGTCATAATCGTCTTTTATCAGTTTCTCTCTCTGCACATGCGTAAGAGTCTGTGTTCCACTTGCATCGAGACTACTGACACTCTGAGTTGGTCTCATGTGCTTCAGATCACTCTTTCTAGAGTCAGTCGTTCTGCAGACCTCATAATTATACACATGCTGTAAAGTCCCCGTCCCTCCTACGTCTGCGTAAAGGGGAGGGTAATATGGAATAACTGGCAGATTGGCACCTGATTTATAAAACATCCGCTCACGTCTCCATCTGTAGCATTTGACTGACAGTATGGCGATGATGGAGACGATAAAGAGGAATGAAACTACAGCCAAGGCCAGGACTAGATAGAAAGTCAGGTTGTCGTTGTAATCCTTGTCGTGCGTAAAGTCAGTGAACTCCGAGAGCACTTCAGGGAAACTGTCCGCCACCGCCACGTTAATATTGACCGTAGCTGAACGAGAGGGCTGCCCGTTGTCCTCCACTACAACAGTGAGCTTCTGCTTCACGGCATCTTTATCGGTCACTTGGCGCACAGTTCTTATTTCTCCATTCTGTGCGCCCACTTCAAACAACGCCCTGTCTGAGGCTTTCTGCAGTTTATATGAGAGCCAGGCGTTCTGTCCAGAGTCCACATCAACAGCCACCACTTTACTCACAAGATAGCCCACATCTGCTGAACGAGGCACCATTTCAGCTACACCAGAGCCCCCGTTCTGGACTGGGTACAGAACCTGAGGCGCGTTGTCGTTCTGGTCCTGAATGATGATCTTCACACTCACATTGCTACTGAGAGGAGGGGAGCCTCCATCTTGCGCTATTACGCGGAGCTGGAAATCTTTGATCTGCTCGTAGTCAAAAGAGCGCACTGCATGGATAACGCCGCTGTCAGCGCTGACAGATGCGTAAGAGGAGACGGACACTCCGTTAACCGACGAGTCCTCCAGTATGTAGGAGACTCGCGCATTCTGGTTCCAGTCTGCGTCTCTGGCTCTGACTGTGAATATGGAGAGACCTGGTGTGTTATTTTCTGGAATGGAGGCCTCATATGAGCTCCTCTCAAACACAGGAGCGTTATCATTCACATCTGATATCTGTAAGGAGAGAGTGACGCTGCTGGAGAGAGACGGAGACCCCTCATCAGCGCAGATCACACTGATATTGTAACCAGACTCTCTCTCTCGGTCTAAATTACTTTCAGTTACAATACTGTAGAAGTCGCTAGAGGTCGACTGAATTATAAACGGAATATTTTCGCTTATTCGACAGTAGACTTGACCGTTACTATCATAATCTGGATCATTAGCACTGATTATAGCTATCACTGTTTCTGGTGGTGAGTCTTCAGCTATGCTGGTGGACTTCGACATCACTGTGATAATCGGTTTATTGTCATTTACGTCAATCACGTCTAACATTATTTTACTTGAATCAGAAAGGCCACCATTGTCAGTTGCTTCTATATCTATTTGGTAATGCTTTGAGATTTCATAGTCGATGTCTCCGACTAAAGTCACCACACCCTTTTCGTCTACATGAAACATATCTGACATTCTGTCTATGTTATTGGAAACTGAATAACTTATTTGGCCATTTGAACCTTTGTCCTGATCGACGGCACTGACCGAAATAACTGATGTACCTTTAGGTGAATTTTCAGTTATCACAGCTTTATATACCGCTTTAGTAAAGACAGGAGCGTTATCATTGGCATCAAGCACAGTGATGTGTATCAGTACTGTCCCTGACATTACTGGATCCCCACCATCTACGGCCGTTAGCAACAACGACATGTTCTCCTGTTTTTCTCGATCTAACGGTTTTTGTAAAATCATTTCCACAGTTTTGCTTCCGTCAGCGTGGTTACCAATCTTAAGATTAAAATGATCATTTGGCTCTAACATATAGCTTTGGAGTCCATTTCTTCCAATGTCGGCATCGACTGCTTTCTCTAAGACGAATTTTGAGCCAACAATGGCAGATTCACTTATCTCAAAGCGCTTTTCGGTCCTGATGAAACGAGGAGCGTTGTCATTAATGTCTGTAACCTCGACGGTAATCCGGTAGAGCTCAATAGGGTTTTCCAGAATTATTTGTAAATGTAGAGCACAAGGCGTTGTCTGTCTACATAGCGTTTCTCGATCTATTCTCTCCTTGATAAGGAGGACTCCCCTCTCTTTATTCAGCTCGATGTATTCAGTAGAATCTCCACTAAATACACGAGCTTTTCCCGATTTCAGTCTCTTTAAATCTAAACCCAAACCCTGCGCTATGTTACCAACTAAAGATCCTTTGGGCATTTCCTCCGGAATGGAGTAACTGACCTGTCCGCGCACTGAACTGAGAGAGAGGAGACAAATAAACAGCAGTACTTGCCGCGCCATTGTTCTGTCCGACATTCTGACGAGTAACAGAAAACAATAAAGGCGATGTATCCAGAGCTTAAAAGACGGTTAGCACCACAAAGCAGCGATCCATTTAAAGAAATATTCCAATGCCTTTGAATGCAGTAAAATAAGAAAGATTTATTGCTCCGACATACGTTTCCTGCGCTCTGTGTTTGCAGTGCGGCTATAAAGCTCTTTCTCTTTCTCTCTCGCTCTCTTATTTCCACAATGTGGGGGTGGTTCTGATCAAAATCCGGCCTTCTTATGCCAACTCACTAACCAACAGCGGCACTGTGAGTCCAAATTGAAGAACTACACAAATATGAAAAGTGCAATGTATGACAGAGAATGACTGCCACAAAGAAGAAAGAAATAATGCAAAGCAAAGGAAAAGACTGAAATATATGTAAGATCTGAGAGAGAAATATGTGAACTATTACGAGTCTTATTTTAACGTGTAAAATAATGAATCTTTACGCAAAAAACAACCGAACTGTCATATAGGAAAAAAAGCACTGAATGCAAGTGGTAGAAATGTGTGCATAATTAACACAGGAAGACATTTATGGCAAATTTGTCTTCTAGTTTACGACATTGTAGAACTAATTATGTGGCTACAAATATATTGTCAAATGCGCCATTATTGTCGTTGTTACATATGATACACAACATGCTTCAGAATACAGCACAAGAGAAAACTGCTCATAGACCGGGGTTGACATTTCAGCACCATGGACAGAGTTATACCGCGTCTTGGCATGCATATTCAGTGACTCTCAAACCTTAAACTCAGCACCCAACCAAGCAACCAAGCAACCAATGTAGTAATACTACTACTACTACTACTACTACTACTACTACTACTACTACTACTACTAATAATAATAATAAATCTCACCTGATCGTCAAAATCGTAATTTATTAGTTTCTCTCTCTGCACATGGGTGAGAGTCTGTGTTCCACTTGCATCGAGACTGCTGACACTCTGAGTTGGTCTCATGTGCTTCAGATCACTCTTTCTGGAGTCAGTCGTTCTGCAAACCTCATAATTATACACATGCTGTAAAGTCCCCGTCCCTCCTACGTCTGCGTAAAGGGGAGGGTAATATGGAATAACTGGCAGATTGGCACCTGATTTATAAAACATCCGCTCACGTCTCCATCTGTAGCATTTGACTGACAGTATGGCGATGATGGAGACGATAAAGAGGAATGAAACTACAGCCAAGGCCAAGACTAGATAGAAAGTCAGGTTGTCGTTGTAATCCTTGTCGTGCGTAAAGTCAGTGAACTCCGAGAGCACTTCAGGGAAACTGTCCGCCATCGCCACGTTAATATTGACCGTAGCTGAACGAGAGGGCTGCCCGTTGTCCTCCACTACAACAGTGAGCTTCTGCTTCACGGCATCTTTATCGGTCACTTGGCGCACAGTTCTTATTTCTCCATTCTGTGCGCCCACTTCAAACAGCGCCCTGTCTGTGGCTTTCTGCAGTTTATATGAGAGCCAGGCGTTCTGTCCAGAGTCCACATCAACAGCCACCACTTTAGTCACAAGATAGCCCACATCTGCTGAGCGAGGCACCATTTCAGCCACCACAGAGCCCCCAGTCTGGACTGGGTACAGAACCTGAGGCGCGTTGTCGTTCTGGTCCTGAATGATGATCTTCACACTCACATTGCTACTGAGAGGAGGGGAGCCTCCATCTTGCACTATCACGCGGAACTGGAAATCTTTGATCTGCTCGTAGTCAAAAGAGCGCACTGCATGGATAACGCCGCTATCAGCGCTGACAGATACGTAAGACGCGACGGACACTCCGTTAATCGACGAGTCCTCCAGTATGTAGGAGACTCGCGCATTCTGGTTCCAGTCTGCGTCTCTGGCTCTGACTGTGAATATGGAGAGACCTGGAGTGTTATTTTCTGGAATGGAGGCCTCATATGAGCTCCTCTCAAACACAGGAGCGTTATCATTCACATCTGATATCTGTAAGGAGAGAGTGACGCTGCTGGAGAGAGACGGAGACCCCTCATCAGCGCAGATCACACTGATGTTATAACCAGTCTCTCTCTCTCGGTCTAAATTGTTATCTGTAACCAAACTGAAGAAATTGTTTGTGGTCGATTTCAGCGAGAACGGAACATTTGTTTCCAGCGAACAATGGACTTTACCATTTTCACCAGAGTCTGGATCTTGGACATTTATCATTGTTACAACAGTGTTTAGCTTTGAGTCTTCAGATATGATATTAAGCTTACTCATTATATTTATAACTGGCGTGTTGTCATTGACATCAATTAAATCTACAACGATTTTACACGAATCGGTTAATCCGCCATCATCAGTTGCCTGTATGTGAATTTGATAGTGATGAGCCTTTTCATAATCTAAATGTCCAGCAACTTTAATCTCACCGGTTGATTCATTTATTTCAAACAGTTCAGGCATAGTGTCGTCAGTACTTGTAATTGAATATATTTTTTCACTATTAATTCCTTTGTCAGCGTCTGTCGCAGTTACTGTTGTAACAACAGTGCCTTTTGGTGAATTCTCTGTAATCGTGGCTTTATATATTTCTTGTGTGAAAGCAGGCGCATTATCATTAACATCTAAAACAATAATATTTATCTGCGCACTGCCAGATAGCCGCGGATCGCCTCCGTCTACTGCTATGAGGACGAGGGACAACTGCTCTTGCTTTTCACGATCAAGAGGCTTTTGAAGAATCATTTCAACCATCTTATTTCCATCTGGCTGGTTTTGCACTTTCAGTGAAAAGTGATCCTTAGGGTTCAGAGAATAACTCTGAAGACCATTAACGCCAACATCCGGGTCCACGGCTCTTTCTAAAACAAATTTCGCTCCCGATGCAGCAGACTCACTAATTCTGAATTGCATTTCAGCCCTTTTGAACGAAGGAGAGTTGTCATTTACATCCATAATCTCGACGGTGACACTATAAAACTCCATTGGATTCTCTAAAATGATCTGGAAATGTAGAGCACAAGGCGTTGTCTGTCCGCACAGCGCTTCTCGGTCTATTCTCTCTCTGATAAGGAGGACCCCCCTCTCTTTATTCAGCTCGATGTATTCAGCGCTGTCTCCAGTGTAAATACGAGCTTTTCCCGATTTCAGTCTCTTTAAATCTAAACCTAAATCCTGCGCTATGTTACCGACTAAAGATCCTTTGGGCATTTCCTCAGGAATGGAGTAACTGACCTGTCCGCGCACTGAACTGAGAGAGAGGAGACACATAAACAGCAGTACTTGCCGCGCCATTGTTCTGTCCGACATTTTCCTCTGCGACACGAAAAAAATCCCAGTGTAATCCAATCAGTAATGAGCACGTAGATACTACTCCAAAAAAAAAAAATATATATATATATATGTATACATATATATATATATTTACATGACAAAATGACTTTATATTTCCAGCATAAATAACAATAATGGTATATATTTGAAGAGCTGATGTCGACTTTCTGGTCGATGCTCTCTGTCTAATGTCTCTTTCTTCTCCTAACACACTGAAATTAAATGGGTGTTTCTGCAGTAAATCTCTGCAACACGTTGACCAACAGCGGCACTCTGAGTCCAATATACTGAACTACACAAAGACATGACCAAATGTGAAAACTTAAGGAGTATCTTGAGAGATTCAAAACTATGAGAAGATAAATACGAGAAACGTTGGCACTGAATGCACAGACTATAGAAGTATGCCGAGGGTTCGCCACGACAAAAAAAAAAAAACCCAAAACATATATACAGTGAAATAAAGGAGAACTTCAGTACCGTGGACAGAGGAAATAAGAAAAGAGAAATGGGACTAAGTGTTTAACTTTCGACTAAAATGTGGTCATTTTGCCAAAACAAGATGTAAATAGTGAAACGTGCAGAATAAATAACGATAAGTTCAGAAACAGTTCAGCAGTTACAAAAACCAAAATGAGCAAAATAATACGACCGTTCAGTTCTAGAATTTCATTTGCTGAGGCTAAAGTACTCCATAAAAACATGGGGTTACACGCATCAGTGAATTATGTATCTAAATGTGATAGATTCAATACACAAATACTGTCTATATATACACGGCCACGCAACATCACGTGATTCTCCACCAGTGTACCATATTATTATGTGGACCAAAGCTTACTGGTAACCACAGCACGACTCCACATAACGAAAGCACAAAATATTCAAGATTATATATTATTCATATATTATATATTATTCTAATATATCGCTTGCGAAAGTTACACTTTTAATAGAGCTAATGAGCTTATAAAGGAATACATCTTAAAAATTTTAATAAAAGGCCGAGCTCACCTGATCATGAGAACGATCACTGGTGAGTTTCTCCCTCTGCGAATGCGTCAGAGTCTGTGTTCCACTAGTGTCCAAGCTAATGATGCTCTCACTGGAAGGTCTGGCATATTTCAGATCACTCTTTCTGGAGTCAGTCGTTCTGCAGACCTCGTAATTATACACATGCTGTAAAGTTCCCGTCCCTCCTACGTCTGCGTAAAGGGGAGGATAATATGGAATAACTGGCAGATTGGCACCTGATTTATAAAACATCCGCTCACGTCTCCATCTGTAGCATTTGACTGACAGTATGGCGATGATGGAGACGATAAAGAGGAATGAAACTACAGCCAAGGCCAAGACTAGATAGAAAGTCAGGTTGACGTTGTAATCTTTGTCGTGCGTAAAGTCAGTGAACTCCGAGAGCACTTCAGGGAAACTGTCCGCCACCGCCACGTTAATATTGACCGTAGCTGAACGAGAGGGCTGCCCGTTGTCCTCCACTACAACAGTGAGCTTCTGCTTCACGGCATCTTTATCGGTCACTTGGCGCACAGTTCTTATTTCTCCATTCTGTGCGCCCACTTCAAACAGCGCCCTGTCTGTGGCTTTCTGCAGTTTATATGAGAGCCAGGCGTTCTGTCCAGAGTCCACATCAACAGCCACCACTTTACTCACAAGATAGCCCACATCTGCTGAACGAGGCACCATTTCAGCCACCACAGAGCCCCCAGTCTGGACTGGGTACAGAACCTGAGGCGCGTTGTCGTTCTGGTCCTGAATGATGATCTTCACACTCACATTGCTACTGAGAGGTGGGTTTCCTCCGTCCTGCGCTTTTACGCGGATATTGAACTCTTTTGTTTGCTCGTAATCAAAAGAACGAACAGCCAGAATCTCTCCGCTCTCAGCATGAACTGAAATATAAGTGGAGGCTGAAACTCCGTTAACGAGAACATCCTCAAGAAAATATGAAATGCGCGCATTGTTACCCGAGTCTTTATCACTTGCTGTGACTGAAAATATAGACACTCCAGGTGTGTTATTTTCCATCACATAAGCGGTGTAAGACTGACGCTGGAACACAGGGGCGTTGTCATTGACATCAGATATTTTAAGCTGCAGTGTTTTATTAGTAGAGAATGAAGGTGAGCCCTCATCAGTAGCTCTTATTGTTATATTATATTCAGAAACCTTCTCACGATCTAAACGGTTTTCAGTAACTAAACTGTAGAAATTAGAAGAGGATGGTTTAATTTTAAATGGCAAGTTTGTATCGATTGTGCATTTAACCTGTCCATTTCTCCCGGAATCCACATCTTTGATGTTCAACATAGCAATTATAGTGTCGGGAATCGAATTTTCTGGAATTGGGTTGGAGAACGAAATGAGGCTTATTGTCGGGGTATTGTCATTTACATCAGTAATTTCAATATTGACCTTACTAGTGTCAGTTAAACCGCCCTTGTCTGTTGCTTCCACGTATAATTCGTACTTTTTTGTTTTCTCGAAATCTAAAGTACCACTCACCGAAATCGTTCCAGTACTACTATTAATGTCGAACAGGTCGGATATGCTTTCACTACTTTGAGAAAATGAGTATGTTATGTCTCCATTTGTTCCCTGGTCCACATCCGTAGCGCTTACTGTCAAAACAGCGGAGCCTTTCGCAATGTTTTCTGGGATAGAAACTTTGTAAACGGTCTCACTGAAAACTGGAGCGTTGTCATTTGCATCAAGAACAATAACGTTTATTTTTATGGTGCCTGTTTTTTGCGGAGTGCCACCATCAAATGCCATCAAAATCAGCTTGTGTTCGCTCTGCGTTTCCCTGTCTAGAGGCTTCTGCAAAAGCATCTCAACAAATTTTGTATCATCAGAGAGCGTAGGGATTTTAAGTACAAAGAAATCGGACGGGTGAAGCTTGTAAGTCTGCAGTGAATTTTGACCTACATCAGGATCTTTAGCACTGTCAAGCGAATAACGAGCTCCAGGTAGGGCTGATTCAATTATTTGAAAATTAATCTCCTTTTTCGTAAATACAGGAGCATGATCATTAATATCTAATATTTCTACATCAATTCTATGCAGCTCCATCGGGTTTTCTAGAATGATCTGGAAATGTAAGGAGCATGGAGTGACCTGGGCGCACAGCTCCTCTCTATCTATCCTCTCTCTCACTACCAGAGTCCCTTTATCCACATTTAGACCGATGTACTCACGACTGTCCTCCGTGAAGATCCGCGCTCGACCTGATTTCATTCTTTTAACATCCAAACCGAGATCCTGAACGATATTCCCCACAACAGAGCCCTTATTCATCTCCTCAGGAATGGAGTAACGGACCTGCCCGCGCGCTACGGTCAGAACAAAGACAAGTAGAATGAGGCGCTTCGTCAGCCATGGAGAAATCCAGACGGTGTAGCTGCTTTTTCGGCTTTCGAGAGAACAAAGAGCAGCCATTTCAACTACGACAGTCTTGTTTAGAACTATAACTATGACTCAAGAACCGAACCGATGAAAAACGAAAAAGTATTCAAGAATCCCAGTAAACCATTGCAGAAACCGCTTGAGCAGATGAGAAACGCAGCCAAATTAAATACTGCAATCCTACTGCGTGATGTCAGAAATAGAGGAGTGTCTAGTTTATTCCTTTAAGCCCCCCACACGCTGTCCAACAGCGGCACTTAGAGCACTGAAGACATATTACAACAAAAATATAATCCAAGCAAATGCATTGCATTTCTAATTAGTTTCACTTCCAGGACATATAACAAAAATGCAGTAAAGCTGTTTATGATAGAAATTGGCATATTAACTGCGCTGCCACAAAATGTAGGAAAGTGTTAAAAAAGCAATAAGGAGCCAGGGTTCGTACGTGGTTATTATGATTACCATTTACAGAAAAAAGTGAGAATTGTGTTTTAACCCGTGAAATCCGTTTCAAGTAATCAAAAGTGAATATTTCATAATGATCAGAAAATGATATACTGTGCTGCTGTTCTCTATTAATAAAACTACATGTTCCAGCTGCTAGAACTCACCTGGTTATCAGAATTGTCCTTTATATTCGGCTTTCCCCTCTGCTCATGCGTCAGAGTGTGTGTTCCACTAGTGTCAAAGCTAATGATGCTCTCACTGGAAGGTCTGGCATATTTCAGATCACTCTTTCTGGAGTCAGTCGTTCTGCAGACCTCATAATTATACACATGCTGTAAAGTCCCCGTCCCTCCTACGTCTGCGTAAAGGGGAGGATAATATGGAATAACTGGCAGATTGGCACCTGATTTATAAAACATCCGCTCACGTCTCCATCTGTAGCATTTGACTGACATTATGGCGATGATGGAGACGATAAAGAGGAATGAAACTACAGCCAAGGCCAAGACTAGATAAAAAGTCAGATTATCGTTGTAATCCTTGTCGTGCGTAAAGTCAGTGAACTCCGAGAGCACTTCAGGGAAACTGTCCGCCACCGCCACGTTAATATTGACCGTAGCTGAACGAGAGGGCTGCCCGTTGTCCTCCACTACAACAGTGAGCTTCTGCTTCACGGCATCTTTATCGGTCACTTGGCGCACAGTTCTTATTTCTCCATTCTGGACGCCCACTTCAAACAGCGCCCTGTCTGTGGCTTTCTGCAGTTTATATGAGAGCCAGGCGTTCTGTCCAGAGTCCACATCAACAGCCACCACTTTACTCACAAGATAGCCCACATCTGCTGAACGAGGCACCATTTCAGCCACCACAGAGCCCCCAGTCTGGACTGGATACAGAACCTGAGGCGCGTTGTCGTTCTGGTCCTGAATGATGATCTTCACACTGACATTGCTGCTGAGAGGAGGGGAGCCTCCATCTTGCGCTATTACGCGGAACTGGAAATCTTTGATCTGCTCGTAGTCAAAAGAGCGCACTGCATGGATAACGCCGCTATCAGCGCTGACAGATACGTAAGAGGAGACGGGCACTCCGTTAATCGACGAGTCCTCCAGTATGTAGGAGACTCGCGCATTCTGGTTCCAGTCTGCGTCTCTGGCTCTGACTGTGAATATGGAGAGACCCGGTGTGTTATTTTCTGGAATGGAGGCCTCATATGAGCTCCTCTCAAACACAGGAGCGTTATCATTCACATCTGATATCTTTAAGGAGAGAGTGACGCTGCTGGAGAGAGACGGAGACCCCTCATCAGCGCAGATCACACTGATATTATAACCAGTCTCTCTCTCTCGGTCTAAATTACTTTCGGTTACAATACTGTAAAATCCTGAAGCTGTTGATTTGATTGCATAAGGGATATTATCAGCTATGAGGCATGACACCTGCCCATTTTCTCCTGAATCTCGATCATTGATGCTCATCATAGCTATAATAGTACTAGGAGGCGAATTTTCTGGTATTGAAGTTGACAGCGATATTATATTAATTGTCGGGCTGTTGTCATTGATATCAATCACGTCCACAACAATTTTGCTGGAGTCAGACAATCCACCATTATCTATGGCCTCGATATCAATTTGATAATTCGTTCCTTTTTCATAGTCAATTTGGCCAATCAAAAAGACATCACCGTTTTCATTTATGCTGAACATTTCTGACACAGCATCTGTATTAGATATCATATAACTAACGTGTCCGTTTGGTCCTTTGTCCGCATCTGAAGCGCTTACCCTGGTCAGTGATGACCCTTTAGCAGAATTTTCCGTTATAATAGCTTTATACACTGGTTTTGTGAAAACGGGGGCATTGTCATTGGCATCGAGAACAGTAACATGAATCTGAACGGTTCCAGACATCTGTGGCTCTCCGCCATCTATAGCTGTCAACAACAAAGACATATTCTCCTGCTTTTCACGGTCAAGCGGTTTTTGTAAAACCATTTCAACCTTTTTAGTACCATCAATCTGACTGTCCAGCTTCAAATTAAAATGATCGGTCGGTGTTAAACTATATCTCTGCAGACCATTAATACCAATGTCTGCATCTATGGCTTTCTCCAGCACAAATTTTGATCCAACAACGGCAGACTCGCTTATTTCAAATCGTTTCTCGTTATTTTTAAAGCTCGGAGCGTTGTCGTTTGTATCTGTAATTTCGACGGTCACCCTAAACAGCTCAATTGGGTTTTCCAATGTAATCTGGAAATGTAGAGCACAAGGCGTTGTCTGTCCGCACAGCGCTTCTCGGTCTATTCTCTCTCTGATAAGGAGGACCCCCCTCTCTTTATTCAGCTCGATGTATTCAGCGCTGTCTCCAGTGTAAATACGAGCTTTTCCCGATTTCAGTCTCTTTAAATCTAAACCTAAATCCTGCGCTATGTTACCGACTAAAGATCCTTTGGGCATTTCCTCAGGAATGGAGTAACTGACCTGTCCGCGCACTGAACCGAGAGAGAGGAGACACATAAACAGCAGTACTTGCCGCGCCATTGTTCTGTCCGACATTTTCCTCTGCGACACGAAAAAAAACATAAAAACAATACAAAGTGAAATCCACCATGAAATTACTTCACTGCTGTGACAGCTGAGATATGCCAGTATTTTGAAATATCATGAGAATGGTGTTCTGTTCTCTGGAATAAAAGATATCCATGCACAGAATCTCGGTGTTATGGTGTGTCCTTTTGCTGTTCCCCCTTACGTATTTTCCTTCTTTAATAAAGACAAAGAAGGGGTGGTACTTCTGGGTATCACAGACTACAACATGTTGTCCAACAGCGGCTCTCAGAGTTCACTACCACTAAATACAGGCATATGAACTCTATTTAAAAATATGAAGAGCTTCACTCCAAAACGTTCACTTATCAAGCGTTTAACAACTAGGTATGAAAAAAAAAACAAAAAAACAGGCTGACATATTACAACGCCCTTTTGTCTAAAGAAGTATTCTGTTTCTTCTTTTTTCATCTGAAGAGGTAAAATTATACCGTAGAATTCCCATTTCGTATACGTGTACAGCCAATTCCCAATGACGGAGATCATGAAAAGAAGAGAAAATGAATGAAAGTGGGGTTTCATGCGTTTTGGATTGTACCCTTTCTCACGCACTGGCGAGCGCACACACAAATATTATAATTTTTACATATTATAAACAACGATTGTGAGCAGCGCAAGACAAACAATTCCTCAAAATTGCTCAGAAATGTGACATAAAATAGCAAGCATTAATTAACCGAGGAGAAAAACAAAACAAAACAGAAATGCTTTCAGCAAATTACGCTCCAGGCACCCATAAAAAGGCTAAAAAAGGACAAGTAGGGCACCGAAAACATAATTTGAAATCTCCAAAGTGTCCAAGTTTGCTATTGTTGCAGACATCTTTTCTATGGTAATACGAGTTGAATATTTCTAAATGTAACCTCTTCTCATATTAAATGCACTGATCAACATACGTCAGCATTACATACGTGTGAAAACTAATTCACGTAACCCAGGATACTTCAGTAAACCCAAAAATATAACAGAAAAAAGCTCACCTGAACATCTGAATTATTGCTCAGTTTCTCCCTCTGCGCATGCGTCAGAGTTTGTGTTCCACTGTTGTCCAAGCTAATGATGCTCTCACTGGAAGGTCTGGCATATTTCAGATCACTCTTTCTGGAGTCAGTCGTTCTGCAGACCTCATAATTATACACATGCTGTAAAGTCCCCGTCCCTCCTACGTCTGCGTAAAGGGGGGGGTAATATGGAATAACTGGCAGATTGGCCCCTGATTTGTAAGACATCCGCTCACGTCTCCATCTGTAGCATTTGACTGACAGTATGGCGATGATGGAGACGATAAAGAGGAATGAAACTACAGCCAAGGCCAAGACTAGATAAAAAGTCAGATTATCGTTGTAATCCTTGTCGTGCGTAAAGTCAGTGAACTCCGAGAGCACTTCAGGGAAACTGTCCGCCACCGCCACGTTAATATTGACCGTAGCTGAACGAGAGGGCTGCCCGTTGTCCTCCACTACAACAGTGAGCTTCTGCTTCACGGCATCTTTATCGGTCACTTGGCGCACAGTTCTTATTTCTCCATTCTGTGCGCCCACTTCAAACAGCGCCCTGTCTGTGGCTTTCTGCAGTTTATATGAGAGCCAGGCGTTCTGTCCAGAGTCCACATCAACAGCCACCACTTTAGTCACAAGATAGCCCACATCTGCTGAGCGAGGCACCATTTCAGCCACCACAGAGCCCCCAGTCTGGACTGGATACAGAACCTGAGGCGCGTTGTCGTTCTGGTCCTGAATGATGATCTTCACACTCACATTGCTACTGAGAGGAGGGGAGCCTCCATCTTGCGCTATTACGCGGAACTGGAAATCTTTGATCTGCTCGTAGTCAAAAGAGCGCACTGCATGGATAACGCCGCTATCAGCGCTGACAGATACGTAAGACGCGACGGACACTCCGTTAATCGACGAGTCCTCCAGTATGTAGGAGACTCGCGCATTCTGGTTCCAGTCTGCGTCTCTGGCTCTGACTGTGAATATGGAGAGAGCTGGTGTGTTATTTTCTGGAATGGAGGCCTCATATGAGTTCCTCTCAAACACAGGAGCGTTATCATTCACATCTGATATCTGTAAGGAGAGAGTGACGCTGCTGGAGAGAGACGGAGACCCCTCATCCGCGCAGATCACACTGATGTTATAACCACACACTGTCTCTCGGTCTAAATTATTGTCTGTGACCAGACTAAAGAAATTGTTAGTAGCTGACTTCAGTGTAAAGGGAATATTCTCATTCAGAAAGCACTGAAGTTTCCCGTTTTCTCCGGAGTCTGGATCTTGAACGTTTATCATTGTGACGACGGTCTCTGGTTTAGAATCTTCAGCGATAGTATTCGTTTTTGACATAATGCTTATGGATGGACTGTTATCGTTGATATCAATTACATCAACTATAATTTTACAGGAGTCTGTGAGACCTCCACGATCACTGGCTTGTACACGAATCTCGTAATGACGAGCCTTTTCGTAGTCGATATTTCCTATTACTGTAACCTGGCCGTTCTCTCCGTTTATATCAAAAACCTGGCGGACATTATCTTGTGTATTTGTTATTGAATACTCTATTAAACTGTTAGGACCTTCATCGGAATCAGTTGCACTCACCGTCGTTACAATGGATCCTTTACGAGCATTTTCTCTTATATTAGCTTTATACACTGGCTGCGTAAAAACAGGGGCGTTGTCATTTACATCTAACACAGTTATATGAATCTGGGTATTTCCAGACATTTGAGGGTCACCCCCATCAGTTGCAGTCAATACCAATGACATGTGTTTTTCTGTTTCACGATCTAATGGCTTTTGTAAAACCATCTCAACATTTTGTCCTCTGCTTGGCTGGTTGTTAAATTTGAGGACGAAATGATCTGTTGGTTTCAAAGAGTAGAGTTTTAAGCCATTAATACCAACATCGAGATCTACTGCCGGCTCCAATGTGAACTTGAAACCTGTAACAGCCGATTCACTGATTTTGAAATGAATTTCCTCTTTCTCAAAGCTCGGCGCATTGTCGTTTATATCCAGTACTTCAACCGTGATACTGTAAAACTCCATCGGGTTTTCCAGAATGATCTGGAAATGTAGAGCACAAGGCGTTGTCTGTCCGCACAGCGCTTCTCGGTCTATTCTCTCTCTGATAAGGAGGACCCCCCTCTCTTTATTCAGCTCGATGTATTCAGCGCTGTCTCCAGTGTAAATACGAGCTTTTCCCGATTTCAGTCTCTTTAAATCTAAACCTAAATCCTGCGCTATGTTACCGACTAAAGATCCTTTGGGCATTTCCTCAGGAATGGAGTAACTGACCTGTCCGCGCACTGAACTGAGAGAGAGGAGACAAATAAACAGCAGTACTTGCCGCGCCATTGTTCTGTCCAACATTTTCCTCTGCGACACGAAAAATAGATCGACTGCTACTGTGAGTCAAACAACATACGAATCCCATACCATCTTCAGACAGAAAAATATCCAGTCAGCTGGAGTTTTTAAAAAGATGAAGACATTTCTTTATAAAATAAACCTTCTGAAAAGTCGACGTTTCCACGATTCGTGATCTGCGTCCTCCCGTTGCCTCTGTCTCTGTAAAATGTCAAGGTAATGGGGAGGCACCGCTAGAAATTCACAACCGAACGTCAACACACTGGTCAACAGCGGCACTTGGAGTTCAATATGATGTACTGCACGAAATATGCAAAACAAATGCTGCTTAACTATATTTCACCAAGCAGAAACCAATATAAAATCTATCAGCTTTGATAAACATATGGAAAAAAGGGAACAAATACATGGAACATTAAAATGAAAGAGAACTTTGTGTAACTTTAAGTTAAAATGCTTGTTTGACAACGACAAAGTTAAAAAAAGTCAATTGCAAACAACATTTGTGACGCAACAAAGACATCTGTCCTCAAGAGGTGAGCTCAATTCAGCACCACGGATAGAGACGCAGCGTCAACGTCTAAGCAGTTACAAAAACCAAAATGAGCAAAATAATACGACCGTTCAATTCTAGAATTTCATTTGCTGAGGCTAAAGTACTCCATAAAAACATGGGGTTACACGCATCAGTGAATTATGTATCTAAATGTGATAGATTCAATACACAAATACTGTCTATATATACGGCCACGCAACATCACATGATTCTCCACCAGTGTACCATATTATTATGTGGACCAAAGCTTACTGGTAACCACAGCACGACTCCACATAACGAAAGCACAAAATATTCAAGATTATATATTATTCATATATTATATATTATTCTAATATATCGCTTGCGAAAGTTACACTTTTAATAGAGCTAATGAGCTTATAAAGGAATAAATCTTAAACATTTTAATAAAAGGCCGAGCTCACCTGATCATGAGAACGATCACTGGTGAGTTTCTCCATCTGCGAATGTGTCAGAGTCTGTGTTCCACTAGTGTCCAAGCTAATGATGCTCTCACTGGAAGGTCTGGCATATTTCAGATCACTCTTTCTGGAGTCAGTCGTTCTGCAGACCTCATAATTATACACGTGCTGTAAAGTCCCCGTCCCTCCTACGTCTGCGTAAAGGGGAGGATAATATGGAATAACTGGCAGATTGGCACCTGATTTATAAAACATCCGCTCACGTCTCCATCTGTAGCATTTGACTGACAGTATGGCGATGATGGAGACGATAAAGAGGAATGAAACTACAGCCAAGGCCAAGACTAGATAGAAAGTCAGGTTGTCGTTGTAATCCTTGTCGTGCGTAAAGTCAGTGAACTCCGAGAGCACTTCAGGGAAACTGTCCGCCACCGCCACGTTAATATTGACCGTAGCTGAACGAGAGGGCTGCCCGTTGTCCTCCACTACAACAGTGAGCTTCTGCTTCACGGCATCTTTATCGGTCACTTGGCGCACAGTTCTTATTTCTCCATTCTGTGCGCCCACTTCAAACAGCGCCCTGTCTGTGGCTTTCTGCAGTTTATATGAGAGCCAGGCGTTCTGTCCAGAGTCCACATCAACAGCCACCACTTTACTCACAAGATAGCCCACATCTGCTGAACGAGGCACCATTTCAGCCACCACAGAGCCCCCAGTCTGGACTGGGTACAGAACCTGAGGCGCGTTGTCGTTCTGGTCCTGAATGATGATCTTCACACTGACATTGCTGCTGAGAGGAGGGGAGCCTCCATCTTGCGCTATTACGCGGAACTGGAAATCTTTGATCTGCTCGTAGTCAAAAGAGCGCACTGCATGGATAACACCGCTATCAGCGCTGACAGATACGTAAGAGGAGACGGGCACTCCGTTAACCGACGAGTCCTCCAGTATGTAGGAGACTCGCGCATTCTGATTCCAATCTGCGTCTCTGGCTCTGACTGTGAATATGGAGAGACCTGGTGTGTTATTTTCTGGAATGGAGGCATCATATGAGCTCCTCTCAAACACAGGAGCGTTATCATTCACATCTGATATCTTTAAGGAGAGAGTGACGCTGCTGGAGAGAGACGGAGACCCCTCATCAGCGCAGATCACACTGATATTATAACCAGACTCTCTCTCTCGGTCTAAATCATTTTCGGTGACTATGTTATGAATTCCGTCAGCTGATGATTGAATGTCGAAGGGGATATTTTCATTGAGAATGCATTTTACTACGCCGTTTTCATTGGTGTCTTCGTCTTCTACGCTTATTATCGCAATGACAGTGCCGGCTTTAACATTTTCTGAAACATCATTGGATTTAGACATTATATTGATTACGGGTTCATTGTCATTTGTATCGGTCACTTCAATAATCAATTTACAGTTATCAGCGTGCCCTCCTTGATCTCTGGCTTGCACTGCAATTTGATAATTTTTTGTCTTTTCATAATCCACATTTCCTGTTAACTTTACTACACCGCTATGATGATCTATTTCGAAGAGATCAGTCATTCCTTTGGCTGAGCTAGATAATGAATAATTTACGATGCCGTTAATACCTTCATCTGCGTCAGACGCGCTAACTGTGGTTAAGACGGTTCCTTTTGGAGCATTTTCGGCTATACTGGCTTTATAGACAGACTGAGTACATACTGGAGCATTATCGTTGGCGTCTAAAACTCTAATTAGGATTTGCATTGTGCCTGACATTTGTGGCTCACCACCATCAAAGGCTGTTAGTGACAAAGAGATATGTTCTTGGGTCTCCCGATCTAAGGGTTTACTTAGAACCATCTCTACAGATTTACTTGCATCTGGCAACGTATGTGTTTTCACAATAAAATTGTCAGTGGGCTTCAGTGAGTATCTCTGAATAGCATTTATGCCAACGTCATTGTCCAACGCACTCTCCAAAACAAATTTAG
Source organism: Pygocentrus nattereri (assembly GCF_015220715.1). Taxonomy (NCBI): domain Eukaryota; kingdom Metazoa; phylum Chordata; class Actinopteri; order Characiformes; family Serrasalmidae; genus Pygocentrus; species Pygocentrus nattereri. The sequence goes on along the minus strand of NC_051221.1, from coordinate 18,081,467 downwards.
CTCCGGGCAGTGCTATTTCGCTTATTTCAAATTTCATTTGATCGAGGTTAAAAACGGGAGCATTATCGTTGATATCTGTTATTTCGACTGTGACTCTGTATAATTCCATCGGGTTTTCCAGAATGATCTGGAAATGTAGAGCACAAGGCGTTGTCTGTCCGCACAGCGCTTCTCGGTCTATTCTCTCTCTGATAAGGAGGACCCCCCTCTCTTTATTCAGCTCGATGTATTCAGCGCTGTCTCTAGTATAAATACGAGCTTTTCCTGATTTCAGTCTCTTTAAATCTAAACCTAAATCCTGCGCTATGTTACCGACTAAAGATCCTTTGGGCATTTCCTCAGGAATGGAGTAACTGACCTGTCCGCGCACTGAACTGAGAGAGAGCAGACACATAAACAGCAGTACTTGCCGCGCCATTGTTCTGTCCGACATCATCCTCCGCGGTTTAAAAATATATCCAATTCCCTTATAAATCCGGGAAAACATTAGTAGAACATGATATTCTCAACAGAAAGTATCATTGTTTGCAATAAAAAATATAAAAGGCCAAATATTTCAGACGCATTCATCCAAAAGAAACATCTACTTTCGTGTCCTTTCTTCTCTTCTGATCAGAACATGAGCTCTATTCTCGTCTTTCTCTCTCTCCTACAGCAGGATGAGGGGAGAGGCACTGCTACAAATTTCTATAAAGCAACAAATTGACCAACAGCGGCACTGCCTGTCCAACATAAAGAACTGCTCAACTACATGAGAAATACTATTAATCTAATATTAGACACTCCGATATACAAAACAAAATTAAAACGCTTCCGAAATCGGTACGGCAAAGAAATGGAAAATGGAAATAATAATACATGTTGAGCATAATAACAAAAATAGCAAAGAGGAGAGTGCCATTTTCCTTTGTAGTCCAAAGAAAGAACAACGTGTTGTGATTTCGTATTGTGGAAATAATCCTTGATAATTGAGAAAGATTGGGAAAAGTCGCATAAGTATTATTCGTGGGCAGAATTGGGCAGTGAAGTCATTCTCCATGTTCATTATGTTGAATAAGTGTCATTGCTCTTGGGACAGGTGAGAATTATACAGCAGGGGCGAATTCACTAACGCTGGATGAAAACTGGTTAACAGAGAAGAGGATGTGGGAAAAGAATCATGAGCAAAAATAGAAAACCAGCAGACTAAGACCTTTATAAAGACAACGACTATCAGAAGTTTAACACATCTGTAATGCCGAGAAATTTTCTCCGACGTGTCACTGAGCTTATTAGGACTATGGCAAGCGGTTATGCTTAAAAGTCATATAAAATTCGTCAGGATTATTTGCCTGTGATGTGCATAGAATGTGAGAACAAATTTAAGATTGTTGAAAATCATACGAAAAAGCTTATACACAAAAGCAGTAAAAACAGGTCACTCACCTGATCACCAGAACCACTACTGGTCAGTTTCTCTCTCTGTGCATGCGTCAGAGTCTGTGTTCCACTGGTGTCCAAGCTAATGATGCTCTCACTAGAAGGTCTGGCATATTTCAGATCACTCTTTCTGGAGTCAGTCGTTCTGCAGACCTCGTAATTATACACATGCTGTAAAGTCCCCGTCCCTCCTACGTCTGCGTAAAGGGGAGGATAATATGGAATAACTGGCAGATTGGCACCTGATTTATAAAACATCCGCTCACGTCTCCATCTGTAGCATTTGACTGACAGTATGGCGATGATGGAGACGATAAAGAGGAATGAAACTACAGCCAAGGCCAAGACTAGATAGAAAGTCAGGTTGTCGTTGTAATCCTTGTCGTGCGTAAAGTCAGTGAACTCCGAGAGCACTTCAGGGAAACTGTCCGCCACCGCCACGTTAATATTGACCGTAGCTGAACGAGAGGGCTGCCCGTTGTCCTCCACTACAACAGTGAGCTTCTGCTTCACGGCATCTTTATCGGTCACTTGGCGCACAGTTCTTATTTCTCCATTCTGTGCGCCCACTTCAAACAGCGCCCTGTCTGTGGCTTTCTGCAGTTTATATGAGAGCCAGGCGTTCTGTCCAGAGTCCACATCAACAGCCACCACTTTACTCACAAGATAGCCCACATCTGCTGAGCGAGGCACCATTTCAGCCACCACAGAGCCCCCAGTCTGGACTGGATACAGAACCTGAGGCGCGTTGTCGTTCTGGTCCTGAATGATGATCTTCACACTCACATTGCTACTGAGAGGAGGGGAGCCTCCATCTTGCGCTATTACGCGGAACTGGAAATCTTTGATCTGCTCGTAGTCAAAAGAGCGCACTGCATGGATAACGCCGCTATCAGCGCTGACAGATACGTAAGAGGAGACGGGCACTCCGTTAACCGACGAGTCCTCCAGTATGTAGGAGACTCGCGCATTCTGGTTCCAGTCTGCGTCTCTGGCTCTGACTGTGAATATGGAGAGACCTGGTGTGTTATTTTCTGGAATGGAGGCATCATATGAGCTCCTCTCAAACACAGGAGCGTTATCATTCACATCTGATATCTGTAAGGAGAGAGTGACGCTGCTGGAGAGAGACGGAGACCCCTCATCAGCGCAGATCACACTGATGTTATAACCAGACTCTCTCTCTCGGTCTAAATCACCATCAGTCACAAGACTGTAAAATCCATCTGATGAGGAATGAATGACAAATGGGATGTTTGCGTTCAGCTCACATTTCACTAAACCGTTTTCATTTTTGTCGACGTCTTGTATGTTCATCATCGCCACAACAGTTCCTGGTTTGGCATTTTCAGAAATCTGACTTGATTTGGACATTATACTGATCACTGGTTCATTGTCGTTTTTATCAATAACATCAATAACGACTTTACAAGAGTCCGTGTGACCACCGTGGTCCTTGGCATCAACTACTATCTGATACTGTTTGTGCTTTTCATAATCTACGTTTCCGATTAATTTTATTACACCATCATATTGACCAATTTCAAATATGTCAAATAATTCTTTTGACGAAGTAGACAGTGAATAGACGACTATGCTATTCGACCCTTCATCTGCGTCAGACGCACTAACTTTCGTTAAAGTTGTGCCTTTTGGGGAGTTTTCTTCTAAACTGGTTTTATATTCCGCTTGACTACAAACAGGAGCATTATCATTTGCGTCTGCAACCTTTATCAGAATTTGCAGTGTTCCGGACAACTGAGGTTCACCTCCGTCAAAAGCTGTTAATAGCAAAGTAATATAATCCTGTTTCTCTCGATCCAGAGGTTTTTCTAAAACCAGCTCTACTCTCTTTCTACCATCGGGTAAATTATGAGTTTTTAAACCGAAATGATCTATAGGTTTCAAACTGTAGCTTTGAAGTCCATTTACACCAACGTCATCATCTACAGCAGCCTCCAGAGCGAATTTTGCGCCAGACAAGGCTGACTCACTTATATCAAATTTCATCTCGTTTACTGCAAAAACAGGCGCGTTATCATTCACATCAGTGATTTCTAATGTCACCCTAAACAATTCCATCGGATTTTCCAGAATGATCTGGAAATGTAGAGCACAAGGCGTTGTCTGTCCGCACAGCGCTTCTCGGTCTATTCTCTCTCTGATAAGGAGGACCCCCCTCTCTTTATTCAGCTCGATGTATTCAGCGCTGTCTCCAGTGTAAATACGAGCTTTTCCCGATTTCAGTCTCTTTAAATCTAAACCTAAATCCTGCGCTATGTTACCGACTAAAGATCCTTTGGGCATTTCCTCCGGAATGGAGTAACTGACCTGTCCGCGCACTGAACTGACAGAGAGGAGACACATAAACAGCAGTACTTGCCGCGCCATTGTTCTGTCCGACATTTTCCTCTGCGACGCGATAGAAAAAACGATTTATTCCAGACAGGTAGATCCAATGCAATGTGCAGAAAACACCGTCCAAAATGGGAAAAGAAAATAAGCCTCGTTGTTTCTATGTTTCTACAACAAGGAACAACACAATATCCAGTTCCCGTTCTTTGTCTCTCTTGTGACTGTGTGTCTTAAAATGATGAGAACTGCTAGAAATCCGCCCAGTAAACTGCAACTCCCTGGTCAATAGCGGCACATAGAGTCCGAAATCGAGAACTGCACAGAGAATATAATGAAGAAATACGAAATTGACTTGAAGAATGCCCAGTGGAAATTTGTCATTACGTCATTGTCTTGTGTGGAATAAAACAGAACCGCTAAGAATGTTCTGGTGGAATTTTCTAGGCATATATACATTTGTAGTCCTTACAAAAAGTTAAAGTAATTCTATATCAAGCAATTCAAGAGCTTAAGCAATTCTAAATCACCTCAAATAAATTTTAAAAAACAATGTTTGTCCAATTTGTATTAATTAATTTGTAAAATTGTCCATAATTATTATTATTATTATTATTATTATTATTATTAGACAGCAATGAAAGAAATAAGTCCACGAAAAAAGGATGGTTGTTTCAACTTAACAGTTAAAAGCAAGTAACTATTCTGTCTTTTATATATATTCATATATATATATATATATATATATATATATATATATATATATATATATATATATATATATATATATATAAATACTTAATTAAAAACAGTGATTTTTAAACATCTACTGAGACTTTAGAAAAATAGATCTACGTTTTTAGATTGTCGTTAAAAGTAATGTCTAATAAGATCACATTTTTCATTCAAAGACCACGGCCAGCGACCAATTCTCCGTTCCTTTGTAGCCGCAAAAAACAAAACAAAACAAAACAAAAAACACAACACCAAACATAAAACATATGTTCATCACATAACTCAGATAATACTAGAGTGGGTTAGGACAGTCTAGTGTTTGCAGAGGAGTCAAATTTTGTATGAAATAAATCAATAAATGAATAAAGCAAGCAAGAAGTCAGTGGACGAATGACCTCACCTGATCATGAGAACCATCATTGGCCAGTTTCTCCCTCTGCGCATACGTCAGAGTCTGTGTTCCACTGGCGTCCAAGCTAATGATGCTCTCACTGGAAGGTCTGGCATATTTCAGATCACTCTTTCTGGAGTCAGTCGTTCTGCAGACCTCATAATTATACACATGCTGTAAAGTCCCCGTCCCTCCTACGTCTGCGTAAAGGGGAGGATAATATGGAATAACTGGCAGATTGGCACCTGATTTATAAAACATCCGCTCACGTCTCCATCTGTAGCATTTGACTGACATTATGGCGATGATGGAGACGATAAAGAGGAATGAAACTACAGCCAAGGCCAAGACTAGATAGAAAGTCAGGTTGTCGTTGTAATCCTTGTCGTGCGTAAAGTCAGTGAACTCCGAGAGCACTTCAGGGAAACTGTCCGCCACCGCCACGTTAATATTGACCGTAGCTGAACGAGAGGGCTGCCCGTTGTCCTCCACTACAACAGTGAGCTTCTGCTTCACAGCATCTTTATCGGTCACTTGGCGCACAGTTCTTATTTCTCCATTCTGTGCGCCCACTTCAAACAGCGCCCTGTCTGTGGCTTTCTGCAGTTTATATGAGAGCCAGGCGTTCTGTCCAGAGTCCACATCAACAGCCACCACTTTACTCACGAGATAGCCCACATCTGCTGAACGAGGCACCATTTCAGCCACCACAGAGCCCCCAGTCTGGACTGGGTACAGAACCTGAGGCGCGTTGTCGTTCTGGTCCTGTATTAAAATGTTGAGTGTCGCATTGCTACTGAGAGGTGGGGAGCCTCCATCTTGAGCTTTAACAGTAAATCTGATCTGTTTGACTTGTTCATAATCAAATGGTCGTACTGCGTACATTATGCCTGTTTCAGAGTTGATGGATATATAAGAGGACACTGGATTTTCACCGATGTGTGTCTCAGGTATAAAATAAGAGACTCTCGCATTGTGATTTGAGTCTGGATCTTGTGCGTGAACAGTGTATATTGACGTACCAGGAGAGTTATTTTCCAGTACTGTAGTATAATAAGCATTCTGATCAAATACTGGTGGGTTGTCATTAATGTCAGAAACTCTAAGATGCAGCATTTTCGAGGTGGAAAGAGGCGGTGAGCCACTGTCTGTCGCTGTTACAGATATATTATATTCTGCCTTTGTCTCTCGGTCAAGCAATGCATCTGTCACTAATGTGTAGTAATTGGCAAGAGTTGATTTGATTTTAAAAGGGAGTCTGTTGTCTATTGTACACGTGATCTGCCCATTTCTTCCGGAATCGGCGTCTTTGACATTTATTATGGCTATCGTGGTACTTAGCGGTGAATCCTCAGACAGAGGGCTCGAAAAAGACATAATATTAATGACAGGTGTGTTATCATTCACATCAGACACCTCTATTATCACCTTACTGGTATCAGTCAGTCCGCCCTGATCTTTAGCTTCTACTCTAATTTCGTAACGCTTATCTTTTTCAAAATCAATATTACCTGCAACAGTAACAACGCCAGAAGTTCCGTCAATATGAAATATTTCGGCTAAATGTTCTTTAAGATTGGAAAATGAATACGATACTTCACCATTCCAACCGCTATCTGTATCGGTTGCGTTAACTGTCGTGATATACGCGCCAATCCCTGCATTTTCCATTACAGTGGCTTTATACACGGTTTGATTAAACACAGGCGCATTATCATTCACGTCTAACACCGTAACCTCTATGTTAATAGTGCCAGACCTCTGTGGATTTCCGCCATCCACAGCGATCAGCTTTAGTGAGAGCTGAGGATGCTCTTCTCGGTCTAAAGACTTCTGCAGCACCATTTCCGCATATTTACTGCCATCGGGATTAGAATGTTGCTTTATAAGAAAATGGTCATTTTTAGTCAAGATATAATTTTGCAGGGCGTTAATGCCAACATCCGGGTCCTCTGCTGTTGCTAAAGCAAAGCGTGAGCCAAGCGCCGCCGACTCGCTGATTTCGAAGCTCATTTGATTCTTTCGAAATAGAGGCGAATTATCATTTATATCAGTGATTTCAACCGTCACCTGATGCAGCTCCAACGGATTCTCCAGAATGATTTCGAAGCTGAAGCTACAGGGCGTGATCTCTCCACAAAGCTGCTCTCTGTCTATTCTCTCGCTCACCACTAGAATCCCTTTGTCTGGTTTTAGCTCTGCGTACTGAGTGCTGCCTTCGGTTACGATGCGCGCTCGTCCTCTCTGGAGCCTTTTCAAATCCAAACCAAGATCTTGCGCTACGTTACCAATCAGTGAGCCCCTTTTCATCTCCTCAGGAACAGAGTAACGAATTTGACAGTCAATCGTATAAGAAAAAACCTGCATAAGAAACAATGTTACTTGCCACCTCATTGCGTAGCCTAATCAATGGACCACTTCGTAGCTTCGCAAACGAATCTCCTTGACGACACTAAAAAGCTGCAAATCAGTAAAAAAGGAAGAGCAAAGAAACAAGATCAGTTGCCAAAAAAGAGAAATCAAATAAACAGACGTCCTTCTGTTGCAGACAGAAAAAGGCGAGAGCGTCTAAACAATGGTGTGAGCAATGTCCGTTTCTCTCTCCTCTCGTACTGCGCAGTAACAAGGAGGAGCCTCATGGGTTTAAACAAGGTTCAAAAAACGTTTCGTTGACCAACAGCGGCACACAGAGTCCATAACAAGCAAGCAGCAGAAGCAATAAGTTACAAATGACAGAGACTCCAACAATAATAAAAAAGATAAAACCCCACACCAACCCACCCACCCACCCAACCACACACACACACACACAAAGTCGCTGTCCACTGCTGTGGTGCTAAAGCCATTACTACAAATTAATTTGTCAGCAATATACAATATAGTACTTCTATTTTAGAAAAAAAAAAAAAAAAAAAAAAAAAAAATATATATATATATATATATATATATATATATATATATATATATATATATATATATATATATTTATTGAAATACTTCACTAACCTCCACAGGTGAGTCTGTTTCATCCAGGACGCTTTTCTGGCTGATTTGACGCTGTGTTGTTCCTGTACAAGTGGGATCCACCACCAATACATTCTGACTACAAGGTCTTACAAATTGACAGTCACTCTTTCTTGAGTCAGTAGTTCTGTACACGTCGTAGTTATACAAGTGCCGCAAAGTCCCTGTGCCTCCAGCATCTGCGTAACGCGGTGGATAATAAGGGATCACTGGGAGACTGGACTGATAAAATATACGAGACTGCCTCCATCTGTAGATTTTAACTGATATTATGACTACTAAACAGGTGACGAAGAGAAATGAAACTACAGCCAAGGCCAGGACTAGATAGAAAGTAAGGTTATCGTTGTCCTTGTCGTGCGTAAAGTCAGTGAACTCCGAGAGCACTTCAGGGAAACTGTCCGCCACCGCCACGTTAATATTGACCGTAGCTGAACGAGAGGGCTGCCCGTTGTCCTCCACTACAACAGTGAGCTTCTGCTTCACGGCATCTTTATCGGTCACTTGGCGCACAGTTCTTATTTCTCCATTCTGTGCGCCCACTTCAAACAGCGCCCTGTCTGTGGCTTTCTGCAGTTTATATGAGAGCCAGGCGTTCTGTCCAGAGTCCACATCAACAGCCACCACTTTACTCACAAGATAGCCCACATCTGCTGAGCGAGGCACCATTTCAGCCACACCAGAGCCCCCAGTCTGGACTGGGTACAGAACCTGAGGCGCGTTGTCGTTCTCATCTTTAATTAAAACGGTTATTGTGGCATTGCTACTTAAGGGAGGGGAACCTCCATCTTGAGCTTTAATGATGAACGAGAACTTTTTAACCTGCTCGTAGTCAAATGAACGCACTGCATGTAAAACCCCGGTTTCGGCGTTAATGGACACTAAAGAGGACACAGGTGCTCCACCAATTTGTTGTTCCGATAGAAAGTAAGAGACTCGTGCATTTTGATGCCAGTCCGAGTCTCTAGCACTGACTGTAAAAAGAGACAACCCAGGAGAGTTATTTTCTGAGACATAAACAGAGTATGTGCGCTTTTCAAATACAGGCGCGTTATCATTAACGTCTGATAGAGAGAGGCGTAAAGTGGCAGAGCTGGAAAGAGGAGGTGAACCGGAATCAATGGCTATTATAGTGATGTTATATTCTGCCACAGTTTCACGATCAAAATAAACGTCAGTGATTAAGTTATAATAGTCCGATAGAGAGGATCTTATTTGAAAAGGCATTCCTTCGTTTATTGAGCAGGTCACACGTCCATTATCATCCGAGTCATAATCTTTAATTTTGATTACTGCTACCGTTGTGCCGGGAGGAGCATCCTCTGATATAGTACTGCTAAAAGACATGACGCTAATAACGGGTGCGTTATCGTTAACATCTATAACCTCAATTATTATCTTACTGGAGTCAGTTAGTCCTCCTTGATCTTTAGCCTCGACTCTGATTTCATACCTTTTGTCTTTTTCATAATCAATCTGGCCAAGAACCGAAACGAGTCCCGAGTTTTCGTCAATACTGAACATGTCAGCAGCGTTTCCTTTAAGCTTAGAAAAATAATATGTAATCTTTCCATTTGACCCGCTGTCAGTATCAGTTGCATTCACGGTTGTGACGTACGTGCCTTTAAGTGCGTTCTCTATCACCGAAGCCCTGTATTCTGTCTGGTTAAAAACGGGGACGTTGTCATTCACATCTAACACAGTAACATCAATGTTAACAGTGCCAGACCTCTGAGGATCCCCGCCATCTACAGCGATCAGCTTCAGGGATAAGTAAGGATGTTCCTCTCTGTCTAAAACCTTTTGTATCACCATTTCTGCAAATTTAGTACCGTCCGGGTTGGCATGCTCCTTTAAAACAAAATAATCATTTGGGGTCAGAAAATATCTCTGCAGAGCATTCAAGCCGACATCCGGGTCGTCGGCGCTCTCCAGCACAAAGCGCGAGCCAGGGACAGCAGATTCGCTGATTTCAAATTTGAGATCGTCATTCTGAAATGTGGGTGAGTGATCATTCACATCAGTTATCTCCACGATAACACGGTGTAGCTCTATCGGGTTCTCTAAAATAATCTCAAAACTAAAGCTGCATGGCGTGATATCGCCACAGAGTTGCTCTCGGTCTATTCTCTCCTTCATGACCAGAATCCCTTTGTCTATTTTTAGCTCTGCGTACTGTGTGTTTTCTCCAGCCACTATATGGGCTCGGCCCGTCCGGAGCCTTTTTAAATCGAGCCCCAGATCTTGTGCTACATTACCTATCAGCGATCCTTTCTTCATCTCCTCCGGAACAGAGTAACGGATTTGCCCAGCAACGAAAGAACAGGACAAAACGACAAACAGAAAAGCATCCAGTCCACACCCGCGACATTTTAGCGGTGAGAAACGCATCTGGGAAGCCATGATTAAATTCCAGAGAGACGACCGGTTTCAACAATCCACGAACTCAAAAATATTCTTTTTTCCTGGTTATTCCCAAACGATTAGCGCAGTTTCGACTTTTAAGCAGCCCGTAAACGTCTCTCTCTCCTCTCCATCGCTCTTCTTCATACAAAGGGGAAGGGTCTGGCTTACAGAAAGACATAGGAGGGGCCAGCGTTCACAGATTACAGAGGAAAAAGAAAATCCTGGATCAACAGCGGCGCTCAGAGTCCAAAGCAGGACATACCGCTCCACATGAAATATTTAAAGCTCCAGACAAAAGTTTATCACAGTCTTACAAAGGCAAGACTCCGCTGCCAGCCACACGAAAGTAAAGAAATGTGAATGTGGGATGACAGAGTCACAACTCATAGCATCAAGTGGAAAAACGAACGAACAACAAAAACAAATAAATCAACAACTGACAAATCAAACAAAACGAACAAACAAGTAATTAAGAAAGAAGAGTTTCATTGATAAACAGAAACCGTAACTAATCAACCAAAAACAAAATGAAACTGTGTTTTACATACAAGTTATTCAATGGTGGTGAGTCCACTATCGTTAAATAATACTATGCCTGATACTCCTCATAATCCAATAATAATAATAATAATAATAATAATAATAATAATAATAATAATAATAATAATAATATAGTAGTAGCATAACACCAAGTGGCTTTAGTGATAATTACGTATGTAAAAGATCAGAAAGAACGAAAATAAAGAGATTATTATTATTATTATTATTATTATTATTATTATTATTGCAAAATCAAAGTCTTTCTTAGTTTTGCTAATGACAAATGGTGGACTAAAAGTGCTAAAATGTTTCCCTACAACAACGTAATGGGTCCATATAGAGCCAAAACAAAATCAATACAACTTAAAGTGAGTTCACATTAATGTTTCACAATTACAACACTGAAAATACTTCCAACTAACAATCTCCGGTGCTGTGTTTGATTCATCCAAGACGGTTTTTGTCACTGAACACTGTTCTTGTTGTCCACTATCAGCAGGTGCTGACTAAAGGGTCGAATTTGCAGTTACTAAAAACAACAGATTTGGATGCCTCGTAACTGAACAACAGCTCCACAGTCCATTGTGCCTCCGGTTTCTACGTAAGGAGGCGCTTACTACGGAAAAAACTAGGATAAGGGACTTAATTCCACCATCAGCTGAGATTCTAACAAGCAATCAAATTATTAAAATATAGAAATTAAACTTCAACCTACTATCTTACATTCTACTACTCACTGGCGATTTTCTGCGTGTCTGTGTATGAACAGTGTCCGTGTTGTGGTACATTGCAACGACACCTCGATAACTATTTCAGCACCGTGGACAGCACCACGGGAAAAACAGACTTCTGAAGGAAGGAGTAAAAGTACGGTAATATTCAATGCACAGATAAACACTGCACTATTACCACAATGATTAAATTGGGTATATATTAGTGTTCATTGTTTATAACTCACCAGTGTGCTGCTTGATTCAGCGCCGTCAGTGTATCGCGCCTCCTTGGGAAGAGTTTCTGTTCCAGCTGCATCAACGCTCATTAAACTCTGTCTGCTCGGTGCTACACATTTAACATCACTTTTTCTGGAATCAGTGGTTCTGTAGACCTCGTAATTATAAACATGTTGGAGGGTTCCGGTGCCAACAGAGTCAGCATAACGCGGTGGATAGTAGGGAATAATCGGGAGACTAGACTGGTAATACATGCGAGATTGTCTCCATCTGTAGATTTTGACTGATATTATGATTACTAAACACGTGACGAAGAGAAATGAAACTACAGCCAAGGCCAGGACTAGATAGAAAGTCAGGTTATCGTTGTAATCCTTGTCGTGCGTAAAGTCAGTGAACTCCGAGAGCACTTCAGGGAAACTGTCCGCCACCGCCACGTTAATATTGACCGTAGCTGAACGAGAGGGCTGCCCGTTGTCCTCCACTACAACAGTGAGCTTCTGCTTCACGGCATCTTTATCGGTCACTTGGCGCACAGTTCTTATTTCTCCATTCTGTGCGCCCACTTCAAACAGCGCCCTGTCTGTGGCTTTCTGCAGTTTATATGAGAGCCAGGCGTTCTGTCCAGAGTCCACATCAACAGCCACCACTTTAGTCACGAGATAGCCCACATCTGCTGAACGAGGCACCATTTCAGCTACACCAGAGCCCCCAGTCTGGACTGGGTACAGAACCTGAGGTGCGTTGTCGTTCTGGTCCTGAACGTTTATGACGACAGTCGCGTTACTGCTGAGAGGCGGCGACCCCCCATCCTGAGCTCGCACCTGTATTTTAAACTCTTTCATCTGTTCGTAGTCAAATGATCGTACAGCGTAAAGCACACCATTATCAGAATTAATAGAGAAATACGTCGACGCAGACGACCCGCTAACCTCGCCATCTATGAGATAAGCAATGCGTGCATTTTGTCCTTTATCTGCATCGGTTGCTTGGAGTGTGAGCACTGAAACACCAGGAGAGTTATTTTCCATGATCTGCGCTCTGTACTCACCTTTACTAAACAATGGCGCGTTATCGTTGATATCTGTGATTTCTAGAAATACTGTTTTCTTGCTAGACAAAGATGGAGAGCCGTCGTCGGAGGCCGTCAACGTCAGGTTAAAAATGGAAACTTTTTCTCGATCTAATAGCGCATCAGTCACCAAGGTGTAATATTTCCGCGGCGATGGTTTTATCGAAAATGGGATATTTGAGTCAATATTCAAATGAACCTGGCCGTTTTTACCCGAGTCTAAATCCTGCACACTTATCAAAGCCACGACAGTACCCGGAGGAGAGTCCTCTTGGATTTTACCTGAGGAAGATGTCATGGTAATGACGGGAGCATTATCATTTACATCCACAACATCTATAACCAGTTTACTAGTACCCGCGAGACCTCCGGAGTCTTTCGCTTGCAAATTCATTTCATAATGTTGAGTCGTTTCGTAGTCTAGAATACCAGCGAGTCTGATTTCACCAGTTCGCGCATCCATCTCGAAAACCTGCGGTACATCCTCCATATTTGTGAATGAATACGACACATTTCCATTATTCCCTTCATCCTCGTCCGTTGCACTAATTTTAGTAATCAGCAGACCTATTGGCGTATTCTCCAACACACTGGCTTTATACAAAGATTCTGTGAACACAGGCACATTATCGTTTGCATCTAGCACAGTAATGTGCACTTTCACGGTTCCAGACCGAGGTGGATCTCCGCCATCTACAGCCGTTAGCACGAGTACGTGCTCTTTGTGTTTCTCCCGGTCTAGCGGCGTCTGCAACACCATTTCTGCGTATCTGCTACCGTCATTTCGACTGTGTTGCTTCAGCGAAAAATTATCCGTAGGTTTTAAACTGTAACTTTGAAGAGAATTCAAACCAACATCGGGATCATGCGCTGCATCGAGATGGAAAATGGTGCCTATCGGTGCAGATTCGCTGGTTTCCAGGTTAATTTCTTTTTTGGAAAAAGCTGGTGCGTGATCATTAATATCTTGAATTTCAACAGTAACGGAAAAGAACTCGAGAGGATTTTCTAGCAAAATTTCTAGACCGAAGCTACACGGAGATTTCTGACCACAAAGCTGCTCCCTGTCTATCCTTTCTTTCACTACCAAATGTCCTTTGTTACGGTTTAGCTCCACGTACTGCTTACTGCCATCGATGACCAGACGCGCCTTGCCCGACACCAACCTTTTCACATCCAGTCCCAGATCTTTCGCGATATCCCCAACAAACAAGCCAGGTTTCATCTCTTCTGGGATGGAATAGCGGATTTGGCCGCCCACGGTGCCCAGCAGACAAAAAAGAAGAATAGAGATCCTTGTTTGCAAATTCAAAGACTGGCTTGACACCAGGGCGTTCGCTCTTTCGATATTCCGCATCGTATCCGCTGTGTAATCCTCATGTAAAGGGTGCGACACTTATCTTTAAATATTTGCAACATAAAACTGAAGATCGACGTTCCAGAAAATATTCACGCACTCGACATTAAACGCGCTCTGTGTCCGCTCTCCCTGGATCCTTTATGACGCAAAGCATTCTAGAAGCAGAAAAGCAAAAAAAAAAAAAAAAAAAAAAAAAAGAGCATCACAGTACCATGCAACGAGCATCGTCTCTGTAGGCAACAGCACCGCTCACAGTTCATGTGTAGTAGGACAGCTGAGCAAGTCCACGCTGAACAACAATACAATGAACTGATCAGAAACGTGTTTTCTAAAACAAACGTCATGTGATGACCATCGTATGGAGTTAAACAAAGGATTAGTACTTACTGGCGTTTGTTTGAGGTCTCCCTACCCATAGATCACGGTTAAATGTTATGGGAATTCATACACTGATTCTCTGACTGGTGGTGAGGGCTCTGAACTTCACTCAAACATTTTCACACTTATGCATGTATAGACATATCTTTACAATTTCTCCTTTTTTCCCCTAGCTTTTTCTATCTCTCTCTCTGTTTTGTATATAGAAACACAGAATGTATAAATAGATGTTTGCTTATGTATTAATCATTTAGTGTTATGATAATGTTTATGATCATTTATGGATTTAACCTTTCTCAAATGCTCATTTATTTTGTGGCAAAAGATGGGGCTAAGTTGCCCTTTATCTATCTACTGGGTTGTATTTAGATTAAAAGAAAGAAAACAAAGGGAAATAAGATGAGGAAGAAAAACAATCAACAAAACATGAAGGTTAATTACACTCTGCATGGTGGATTGTGCATGTAATATTAATGATCTCAAAAATAAGTACATGCGGAACTTATCAGGAATCAGGTTTATTCACACTAGTGACATATGAACCAGCTGAAACTGAAAATCCACATGTATGCAGTCTGGCAAGACTCAAATCAGGAGCTTCATGACTCAAAATATGTTATAAAAAAAAAAAAAAAAAAAAGTAGTTGACGGCCTTACATGTCTTCTAGCTGAAGGGACAGATAACCGCAGTGAATGCACTTTTTTCCCTTGCAATTTCATTTGCGTGGTCACTCAAAGGTGTGTCAAACAAATAATTTTAAAAGCACTGGTAACTGTGCCATTTACAGCAATGCAATCTAAGGCTTAGCATTTAATAATGCTGCAAACAAAGTGCACACAGTGCTGTGAATATGCATTATTCAGCAGGTGCATGTGTGTGTGTGTGTGAGCTGTAATGCATTTTAATGGCAGTGAAAGTAGGCTAACAAGCCCAGACATAAAAGCATACTGACATACTGCGGCAGCATGGAGAGATAACGCAGGGACCAACACACACACCACTGACAAACCCCAGATATTTTCTTGCTCTGCTTAACTACCACAAGATGGAGTAACTGTACAGTCTAATCACAGTTCAACTGCTGCACAGTACATGGTTCACACACATATACAGTAACAGTACATCAATGTTGTGATACAATAGAAGCATACATAGAAGCTATCAAACATTTTTGAAAGCCTCAGCGTGCTCAGAAAAAGAATGCCAGGTTCAAAATATACTTGCAAATGTCAATAAGGTGCATTGTTTGGTATGTTTTTTGACACTGGAAGCTGGAATAACTGTTATTGCCTAACTTGGATGGGATGCAAGCATAACTGTAGGATATATCTGGACACAACTCTGTCCTGCTAACTAGTTAAAATTTTTAATAGTCTTCAAAAACCAACTGACCTATCAATTTCACCTTTTGAAATGAAATTAATGGACCATGATTTTTATTTTTTTTTGCAAGGCTGTTGCTCTACAGACGACAGCACATTGATATTGTTTTCACAAATTGGTTGACCACATCAGAGCTATACTGGCCAAAAAGTATTTGTGCTTTTTGTCAAGATATTACAATCTCATTCTGTGGGACTATGCTTCTCAGCCGCTTCTGAGCGTTACACATTGTCCTCTAGGTGTTTGTCTGAAGATGCCCGGCAGATGAAGCAATGGGCAATCACTTAACATAGTGTTATGATGTACATACTTTGCTAATATTTCAAAATATAGAGTTTTTTTTTTTTTTAATCTGTTACAGTGGAGCAGAGTTATGTTGTTAAATGAAGTTTCTCAATTTTGGCTGGTCTAACAGTATACTGCTTTTAATTTAGCACTATCAACTACTTATTTATGATACTCAACTTTTTAGGCATATTCAGTGACTTACTTTGTAACCATTGTATAAATACCAATGTTTCGGCTTTGAACCTCTCAAAGATACCAAACATCAAGAAGAGTATTACCGAATCAGGGAAAATCTATTTAGATTGTGGTTTTCATATATTTTATTTATTTATTTGTTTGGTTCATTGTTTTTACTAGTTTGTAAAGCAAACCACTTTTTTTACACAATTTTAATAATTTTTAAATGTTTTTTTAAAATAATTACCCATACTGATATTCATCACTTTCCAGAACATGTCTATGGATGAAATTCATTCAAAATTAATCTTATCTTGCATCTGTAATGTTGTCTATCTTTCTACACCAGGTATGTTTTCAGTGATGTCCAAATGAATGAGTACCTACCTTTGAAAATTTATTTTTATAAAATGAAGGATCATGCACCCATTGTTAAAATATGTGAAAAATGTTATCCATGTTGTAGCAAAGGATGTGTCAGATGTTGCTGTACAGCTGTGTATGCTCAACAAAGTATGCTTTACCTTTGCATTTTAAATCACAAGAAAATATGCTTGTAAATAAAGGGTAGGGAAAATGACAAGTACATCTCACCATAAGACATCACAATGAAATATTTTCACAATACACAATGTATCATTTAATTTTATGAGGTTTGCTAAAAACTAAAATTAACAAAATACACCAGAAATATAGCAATGCCTGATTTAACCACTTAAAATCCCAGGCTTATTACGTACTAAGGCTTATTCAGAAACTACAGACACTTCAATGCTAATTGGCACACTTCTATAACATAAAAATATCTTATGTTATTAGAGTGTGTAATAAAACTTGACCATTTAAGGGGTTAAAAGAGATGAGT
The DNA here is from genome assembly GCF_015220715.1 of Pygocentrus nattereri. NCBI lineage: Eukaryota > Metazoa > Chordata > Actinopteri > Characiformes > Serrasalmidae > Pygocentrus > Pygocentrus nattereri. The sequence continues at coordinate 18,064,126 of NC_051221.1, read as the reverse complement.
GTATGGATTTGTAAAAATAAACTAAGTGTATGGATTTGTAAAAATAAACTATTTAAGAAGGGAGGAATAAAAGCTACTAAGCAGTTTGTGCATAGATATTACTTTCAAATTGGTCTACATCTGCCACTGTTATGACACATGCAGTTGTTCAGTGTTCTAGATATACTGACAATACCCATGATATACTCAGTATTGTGTATTGTGACATAGTTTACATAAATAACCCATGCCTACCTCTATATGAAGCTTGAACATGTGTAATGCATCTCTAAAACAGTGGTCTCCAACCCTGGTCCTTGAGAGCTACCTTCCTGGACATCCTAGTTCCAACCTCAATTTGCCACACCTGCTCCAGCTAATCAGCCTCTTGCCAAGTCCCTGATTGGCTGGATCAGATGTATTAGAGTGAAGTAAGCGGCAGGGCAACTTAGGTTAGAGTTAACAGGTTAGAGTTAAACTCTGCAGGAAGGTAGCTCTCCAGGGCTGGAGACCACTGCTTTAGAAATTTGTGATTCAGCATAAAAATTCAAGTGTAAAGTTATAGAATGAAATTGTCTCTTACCTGTTTGAGGACAGGTCCATTTTCATTCATCAGGCAATAAACAGCACAAAGAGAGAAAAAAAAGATGGCGCATAATTAGAAAAATACAACAAATCTAAAACAATCACATTTCAATTACATTGCAAAAGTGTAGCAGCCTCTGAAATAAAATGGTAAAACAAGAAAATGAAACAGGCTTAGAACATGGTGATGTCACAATTACATGTCATCATGATATTCCAGTGCTGTTTAACTCATTGCTGTTTTGTTGAGGAGATTTTAATCACATCAATATTTCAAAGGGTATTATGAGAGCTGTTGCCTGTGTTGAGATAGACAGTTCTGCCTCTGTCGGGGTATTTCATTGTCAGACTGCATTATAATGTATTCTCTACTGTACACCCTACTTACATGCTTAACAATAAGTAAACAATTCATAAAATAAAACACAGTAGAATTAGGATTCCTTTTGTTTAATACAGCTTAGAATTCTGCACACTCCCTCTTCCTCCTCCTTCTCACGCGGTTGCTGTGTTAAGTGAAAACTAGGTCTGCCTACAGCAATCGTTTATGCATACATGGGTTAACATGAGAATTAGTACACAGTGACTGGCTGGCAGGCCATTTCATCTCTGTGCTGCACTGTAACACATCACAGATCATCTAGAAGGACAGAGTTTCATGACAAAAACATAAGCCTGAAATCATAAACATCTCTACATGAGCTTTTGAGCATGTTATGTCCAATGACTGATATGCTGAATACAATTTTCATAAAATGAAATTTAACTGGACTGTGGTACATGTGATGGTGTATTAAGTGAATGATGCACATTTAAAAAAAAATAATCTTGACCTCTTAAAATTAAACTTCACTGAGAAAAGAAAAAAAAAAAGATATAAAAAGCCAAGATATAATAAGCAAATTCAAAAGCAATTACACTTGTCCCATTTCACATATATATTTATATTCCAGGATGCACCAGCAAATGCAAGGAACCAACACATTTGCCCAAAAAGAAATCCATTTGTGAGTCTCTCTTACTAGCAGCATTACTGAAGACCAAGTTTGTGGCCTGGTTAAGTCCATATCAGTACTTATCAAATACAGTAGTCCAAGTACCACAAGCTACAATAATTCTACCAGAGTCATCTGAAAGATGACATTTGCCTTTAATCTAGCAAGAAAAAAGCCTTCTACATTTAGTTTTATTATGAGTGAGGAACCAGTGATTTAGAAAACTATATTGTGAAATTTGAAGATCTTGACTGAAGAAAACTGAGTAGGATGAGAGACAATAGAACCACTGGGAAGTCTTCATTATGCCTACAAAGAGTATTAAACAAGCAATACACTTTACTAGTACCAAGCTTTTCATTTTCATGCTTGCACAGTCCGTGAAAGCCTCTAACCGGCTTATAGTGGCGAGAGTCTAGCAGATTATTGGAAATTACTTTTGGCAAGGGCAAGATCAAAACCTTCCATTTTGATTCTCTACATGAGAGCCGCTCTTGGCGATGTCATTCAAATGGCTGAAGAAAAGCCTCTAAACTAAAGTCATATACTAGACATATCAACCATGATGCATACATTTATTCCACAACAAATTAATTCAGAGATTCGACACTTTGCCAATTTCAGCCCAATTCATTTAAAGGAAAAAAAAACAAAACAAAACAAAAAAACATATCTTAATTCTTCATGCATCAACTCATGCTTTCCTGCCACAGACAGAGAACACACACAGCTACTAAATTATAAATGGCTCTATGCTTAAAAATAGAACATGTTTATGTTAACACTCAACCTTTTGTATTTTTCTTACTCAACATTTAAATCATCTGTAGTGCCATACAAAGTCATGGAAACTAGAGATTAGCCTGAGTAAAAATTCACTTGTATTTCTGTTTGTAACTGCCTGTATAGTATTTAGGACTGTACTTGTAATTAAATATATCACAGCATCACATTCACACAGAATACTTGGGCAGTTGGTGAGAAAACAGGTGTGTCAACTCTCAAATGATGATATGAATTATGGCTTCTTTTGGACACTTTCTTAAAATTTTAAGATGGAAATATTCAAAATTGAAAACAGAACTCCAGCATAAAATTAGTAGCTTTCAGAAATGTGCATTTAAGCAAAACATTCATTAAAGAAAATACAGAAATATGGAACCAAAATAGACAGAAACGGTGAGTTTATTTGTTGTTTTTTACTTTCAAATACAACTAAATAATGCACACATGTTGACTAGGATACTGCCATACAGAGAAAAATATGCATAATGTTGAGGTCCATGTGAAGTTTAAGAAGTGCAGAGAGATGATTAGGTGTAAAAGTGAGTACACATCTGCATAATTTCACAAATGGGACTGCATGTGATTAACAGATTGATCATTTTTCTCTAATCCCTTGTCCTGGCAGAGAGAGAGAGAGAGAGAGAGAGAGAGAGAGAGAGAGAGAGAGAGAGAGAGAGAGAGAGAGTGAGAGAGAGCGAGAGAGAGCGAGAGCGAGAGAGAGAGAGAGAGAGAGAGAGAGAGAGCGCGAGAGAGCGAGAGAGCGAGAGAGCGAGAGAGAGAGAGAGAGAGTGAGAGTGAGAGAGAGAGAGAGAGAGAGAGAGCGAGCGCGAGAGAGAGAGAGAGAGAGAGAGAGAGAGAGAGAGAGAGAGAGAGAGAGAGAGAGAGAGAGAGAGAGAGAGAGAGAGAGAGAGGGGGGAAACAAGTACAGTAAAAAACAAATGCCGCTAGACAGTTAAGGAGAATATACAGAAAATGCCCAGCTTCATATATTAATTTGGCCTAAAATGTATGCACTACTTTAGGCAAGTTACATGATTCATAAATAATGAGACAAATAAATAATGAGAACACATCCATATTTCACAGTGTTAACTTCAAGTACCCTTTCCTCAACTTCAATTAAAATACAACAAATACACGATGGAGTTCAAATTAATATCGCACATAAGTCAAATGCATCACTATAGTAAATTATTGAACTCCAAGAATCAACAGTTACAACAGAAATTGTTATACATGCTAATGCAGATATTAGTTTTAAGAATAAGAATTCGGTTAAAACAAAGTGATTCATTAATTCCATAATCTAATTTCATGTTTTGCTCTTTCTGTTCATAAATTCACTCTAACATTTGGACTGAATTCACCGTGTCACTGAAAGATGTGCACGTGATCCCACTTTTATATTGGCTTTGTTTCCACTCACACGCACCATCGTCCCACTCTTCCTCAGTGTATCATAATCAAAAGCTTCTGAGCCAAATCTAAAATCACCTCTCCATGATCCTGTTGTTAAAAACGAACTGTACCTATCATCATTCTGCAGTGTACCACATCGACTAACATCAAAATAGCCTGGTGGTCCATAGGTTGGGGGGAAAACAGGCAGCTTTGCAGAGGTGCGGTGCATGTAGTTGTGTCTACAGAACCTCATGTAAACTACTATAGTGATAAGAATGAGAAAAAGAATGGACACCCCAGCCAGAGCGATTATTAAATACAACGTAAAATCATCTCTCACCCGTGACTCATCCAAGCCAAAGGCAGAAAGCTCGTCTATAACAGGCAGGCCCTCACCAATGGCAATATTCACAATGGCTGTGGCAGACAGAGACTCAGCTCCATTATCTCTTACAGCAACCACCAAAATTTGTTTCGGTTCATCATCATCTACAAATGGTCTGAGTGTCCTTATTTCTCCACAGTGTAACCCAATGGAGAATAAATTAGGCTGTGTAGCTTTTATTATATGATAAGACAACCAGGCATTGTGCCCCGCATCTGCATCGACAGCCACCACTTTAGTGACTAGATAACCTTTAGGAGCAGCCAAGGGCACTATGTCATCTGCAACGTATCCACTAGACTGAACTGGGTAAAGGATGACAGGTGCATTGTCATTTTCATCTCTGATAAAAACTCTAACAGTGCAAGTGCTGGTAAAGGTAGGGCTTCCCCCATCTCGCGCCATGACACGTATCCAGAAATGGCTTGAAACCTCATAATCAAAAGGGCGCAAAGTGAAGATCTCTCCTGTCTCTGCATTAATTGAGAAGTAAGAGACTGCATTCTCTGCTAATGAGTACTGAACTTGAGCATTTTGCCCAGCATCTGCATCCTCAGCCCTCACTCTGATCACCAGCAAGCCTTGAGCTCTGTTTTCAGGCACCTCAATGGTGTGTTCACTTTGAGTAAAGACAGGAGGGTTGTCATTAATGTCTGCCACCATTATAGAGACAATGTTACTGCTGAACATAGGAGGTGTACCTGCATCCACAGCAGTCACTGTTATGTTATAATAAGAATGCTTTTCTCGATCTAAAACACCATCAGTCACAAGCATAAAGTAATTCTTCACTTCTGATATAAGTTTGAATGGCGCATTATCAGTAATGTCACATGTTACCCGTCCACTAGCACCAGTGTCCAGATCGTAAACATTGAGCAAAGCAACCATGGTCCCAGGTGAAGCATCCTCAGAGACAGAAGGAGATGAGGACTTGATCTCTATCACAGGTGCATTGTCATTGAGGTCAGTAACTTCTATAATAAGTTTACAGTGTGATGACTGTCCTCCTCCATCTTTGGCTTGAATGTCCAGTTCATGTGTACTCGCCTCTTCATAATCGATTGCCCCTGTTACCCTCACTTCACCAGTCACAGGATCAATCTCAACAACACCTCTGGTCTTATCAGGCACGTGACTGAAGGAGTAGCTGATTGTGCCATAAAGTCCACTATCCAAATCTGTCGCATTTAACTTTGCCAACACCGTACCTCGGTCAGAGTTTTCATGTACGTAGGCTTTGTAAACTCTTTGGCTGAAAACTGGGACATTGTCATTTGCATCCAGCACATGAATGTGAATGGAAGCTGTACCAGAAAGAGGTGGATGACCCCCATCCACTCCACTGATAGTCAAGAAGTGATCCACCTGGCTTTCACGATCAAGTGGCTTTTTAAGAACCAGTTCAGGGTATGCATTTGCATTCACATGAGTGTTCATTTCCAAAGCAAAATAATCATTTTCGCTTAGTCGGTAGTGCTGAACTGAATTAGCACCCATATCAGGATCTCGTGCACTCTCCAGTGGAAAGCGTCTCCCCAGAACTGTCGACTCCAAAAGCTCCAGCTCAATTTGTCCATTATCAAAGAAAGGACTGTTGTCGTTGATGTCTTGTATATCCAGTACAAGGCTGTACACTTTGAGTGGGTTCTCAAGTAGCAGTTGAAACTGCACAATGCATACCTCAATCTGTGCACATAGCTCTTCTCGATCCATCCGCTCACTGACCAAGAGAGAGCCTGTCTCTGTACTTAGCTCACAGAACTGCCGGCTTCCCTCCGCCACAACCCGTGCATTGCGTTGAATCAGCTCATCCACATTAAGCCCCAAATCATGTGCTAGGTTTCCAATCACCGAGCCCCGATGCATTTCTTCTGGAACTGAGTAGCGCACTTCACCGAGTGTGCCACCAAACAGAATGGCACAGATAGAAATATGCAGCACAACAAGCGTCTTTACACATCGCGCTCTTAAACAAAAAACGTGTCTTGGCCGGAAAAACATTTTATACAAAAAACAAAAAGTTATATTTGAATCCTAATATGCAAAAATAACGAAGATGTGTGAACATTCTGCGTTGATCTTGCTGTTCAGAGTCTGTTCAAAAATGGAGCAGAGCCTACGCTGTGAAGCCTGATACTGTCGGCTTAGATTTTTCTCTTCGTCTCTCTCTCACTCTCTCTCTCTCTCTCTCTCTCTCTCTCTGCTCCCAGCACTAACACACATCCCCCGCCCTTCACTCTCTCTGTGCAACACTAATGTAAGCAGGGAATGAGGGCACTCTGCTGATCTGGTTCTGCACTAGAAGAGCGTCACCCAGAGACCAAATAATATACATGCAGTTTCAACATCAACTGCAGAATACTTGGCTTGTTATATGCAGGCAAATAGTTAATAAACATGTAATCAGAGGGTACAAAGGTCTCAGAAATAGCAAATACACATGCACACATTTGTAAAAGGAAAACTGAAAGAACTATTGAAAAAAGATAGATGAAACAAGAAAAAGATCAATCTTTTTATGCTGCCTTGTGCAGTTGTAATTTAGCAGGTTTTAGGTTTTTAAAAAAAATGGTTTACAAAATTAAACTAAATAATGGTGGTTTTCTATTTAAGGATGCCTTTTGTTGTCAAAATGGTTCAATCATTTTGTCACTATATGTGCATTTTTTTTTTTGTTGTTGTTGGGGGGGGGGGGGGTCTTTCGCAATCTAAAAAATATATGATATCGTGTTGTGTTCATCATCAACTAAGATTCTGTTTCCCACTAATTTATTTAATGAATTTAATGAATTTATTTATTTTCATATTTTTGTTTTCACAAAGCTGTTGATATGTTTACAAATAGGTTTGACCATGCAGCTAATGAGTATACTCATACATTTTATTTGGTAGTCTTTTTATTTTATCTATACTCACTGTCCATTTCATCAGCTCTACTTAAAAAAAAAGGTGCATGGTGTAGTTTTACAATTACATAGTTTAGTCTACCTATTGTTCTGCATGAATTATTTTATTGCTTTTCCCTATCAATAATTGGTCAGGACCCCCCTCCTGAGCACCACTGAGCAGATATTATTTGGGTGGTGGGTCATTCGCAGCACTGTAGTGATGCTGACATTGTAGTATGATAGTATATTTGCTGAACATAGTGGATCAGACACAGTTACATTACTAATATTGTTAAAGCTGAAATTAGTTTACCAGCCAATAAGACTCTGCCAACAGAATCTTTGGTGAGAAACAGGTCACTGATGAAGGACCAAATGAGGACTAGCAAATTTTGCAGTAACAATTGAGCTCTATTTTTTGAAAGGTTTCTCTAACAGAATAATAGCTTACAGTCAGTTATATATTGTAGCATGCATTTACAAGCTTTAAGTGATAGGATGTGCATATTTCATACTGTATAGACTTGTATTACAAATTAATCATACAAATTCAAGTTTCAATTCAAAGTTGTATTGATTAGTTAAGTGAGAAACATTAGACTAAAGAAATGTTTATTCATAAGGTTCTTATCCAAAATGCACTGTGAAATCTGGAATTTCTTTAGCACCAAAAGCAGTGTATTGTGAACACTGCTACATACAAAATATTGACAATTTGTAATGCATATTAATACAGCTATAATGTATAATGTATTTTTTAAACATTCATGTCATATAAACATTTACAGTATTTACATTATTTATAATATGTTGTTTATAGAAAGTGTTAATATCTTACTATTTTTAACACTTAAAAAACATGCCAAAGAATTCTGAAAAATGTTCTTCAGTGCCATTTCTATCTTCTCAACAAAAGCCTCAAAGTGGCTTTGACAGGTGTTCAGGATAATCCATCCACGTAAACCCAAATGTAAAACAAAACAAAATAATAATAATTTGGCTGAAAATTCAGTAGCAGACACAGAGGATATTTACTTAAGGGATACCAAATTTTTTTGCATACTCAAATTTAAAACACTTAAAACATTAGTTATAACACATATGAACTGAAGGATTTTCACTGAAAGCATTTTGTATGCAACTACAATGGAGTTTGCATGAGTAATACAATATATAAAGATTAACTTTCCACAAACTCAGTTCCAGAATTTGAGAAATCTACAACATGGAATGAGAGAATATTCTCACCTCAGTATCAGCAGTAATGTCACCAACATGCTCAAGTTCAGTAAGAAGAGAAGGTGCCTTTTTCAGAATTTGCTCAGCAGGCAGTGTCCCCTCATTGTAACAAGTGACGAACTTAAAGTCACTCGTTCGTGATCCTGTGGTCAGATACGCATCGTAATTGTAAGTGCTGCGGAGAGTTCCCGCTCCCTCCACCTCTGCGTAATTAGGAGGGAGGTACGCGCTGGGAATGGCCACAGCTGCATCAAACAGCAGTCTGGGCTTCTTCCTCTGACAAAACCTCACGGCCAGGATGATGATGATGAAGGTGAGGAAGAAAGTGGAGACGGACACCAGCGCGATGATCAAATAAAAAGTCAGTTTGGAGCTGCTCTCATCATAAGACATGTCTTTCAGTTCAGGAACCTCAGCCAGGTTATCAGAAATGAGTAAATAGACGGCGCAGGTTGCAGAAAGTGAAGACTGTCCGTTATCTTTGACTGAAACAATGAGATTCTGCTTTGTACTGTCAGATGCAGAAATGTCCCGCTGTGTCCTGATTTCTCCACTGTACTCACCAATAGTGAAAAGTCCCGGATCAGTCGCTTTCACTATGTGATAAGAAAGCCATGCGTTTTGACCAGAGTCCGCATCCACTGCGATCACCTTGGACACAAGAGAGCCAGACTGGGCAGCTTTGGGCACCATCTCAGTCATGAAGGAGTTTCCTTCCGGAGAGGGGTATAAGATTTGTGGAGAGTTATCATTCTCATCGCTTATGAAGATGCTCACAGTCACGTTACTGCTGAGGGGAGGAGAACCGTTGTCTCTGGCTAAGACGAGCACTTTGAAACTTTTAAACTGCTCATAATCAAAAGACCTCACTGCATGGATAACACCTGTGTCTCCATGAATGGATACAAATGAGGACACTGGAGCACCACTGACATCAGAAGGTAGAAGAGAATAAACTACAGTGCCATTCTGTCTCCAGTCCGGGTCTGTTGCTGCTACTGTACAAACAGAGGAGCCTGGTTTGTTATTTTCTTTCACATGAGCGCTGTAAACCTGCTCCTCAAATACAGGTGGATTGTCATTCACATCAGCTACTGATAAATGAACAGATTTAGAGGAGGACAAAGGTGGAGAGCCTTCATCAGTAGCAGTGATTGTAATGTTATAATCAGATACGAGCTCTCGATCTAATTCACCTGTTGTCACCAGAGAATAATAATTTTTAATTGATGGAACAAGTTTAAATGGAACATTTTGCTGAAGTGAACAGTGAACCTGTTGGTTTTTCTCAGAGTCTCTGTCCTGAACATTAATGATGGCCACCTCTGTACCAGGCAAAGCATTCTCAGGAACTGGACTATTCAAAGACTTTATGACTATGATTGGTTCATTATCATTTACATCAGTAATTTCAATTACTACTGTAGAATATGAAGTCAATCCAGATGCATCTTTAGCCAGTACTCTCAGTTCAAATGCAGATTCTTCCTCATAATCTACTTGAGCAATTATTGCAATTGCTCCTGTTTTAGGGTCTAGTGAGAATAATCTTTTATCTTCGTCTGAAATGTGACCAAACGCATAAATTACCTCCCCATTCTGTCCTTCATCTGCATCAGAAGCGCTCACAGTAGCCACTACAGTGTCTAAAGGAGAATTTTCAGGCAGACTGACCTTATAAACAGACTGACTAAACACTGGAGCATTATCATTAGCATCCAGTACAGTGACGTGAATGGCTACAGTACCTGATCTCGGTGGAGTCCCACCATCAACTGCAGTGAGAATCAATGATACCTCCGTCTGCTGTTCACGGTCCAGTTCTTTGTTTAATATCAGCTCACTGTATTTTCCTCCGATGTCATTTGTGTTTACAGATAAAACAAAGTGGGAATTACTTTGCAAGATGTACGTCTGAACTGCATTCTCCCCAATATCCGCATCGTGAGCCTCCTCCAATAAAAATCGAGCACCTTTAAAGGTCGATTCTCTTATCTCTATTTTGATAACATCTTTCTCAAAATTTGGGGAGTTATCATTAATGTCTTGAACATGCAAACTGATACGATGTAATTCCAAAGGATTTTCCAGCATAAAGTCCTGTTTTATAAGGCATGTTGCCTTTTTTCCACAAAGCCCCTCTCTGTCAATCCTTCCTGCTACAGTCAGTTCTCCAGTATCCAAATTAACGTTGCAATAGCGTTTTCGGTTACCTTCAGTATCAATACGAGCCTTACGAGTGGATAGCCTTTTCACATCGAGCCCCAGATCTTTGGCAATATTTCCAATCACAGATCCGTGTTTCATCTCCTCCGGAAAGGAATAGCTGATGTCTCCGTAAACAAAATGCGCCATGAGTCCAAAGGAACAAAAGCCCCACACCAGCCGAGTAAACGAGGAGCGTCTGAAATCCATAGCGAAACGTGCGTTCATTTGATCAAAGTAGCCATATAACCACGTGTAAACTGAAATTTGAATCATGAAAGGCTAGTGAAGCAGATACACTATAGCTCAGATAGCCATACGCGGTTAACGAGCTCACATAAAAAGCCGAATTTACGTCTCCAATCGTGACATCATGATTCGGGTGGAGAGAGATGCGAATCTTCAAATATCTTCGCTGGTGAACAGCGACGCTTTGAGTCACTATAAAAAACTACATCTTAATAATACTTCTGCAGCGCAGTTTCTGATCAAAGTTAAACCGCTGATACATTATAATAGTGAGAAACCATATGCACTTAAAGAAACATGCCATGGTCAAAACATTGACACGAACATAGATAGACCAGGTGAAGGTCAACAGCTTTATTTCCTAATAGACTGGTAAAATAGGATGTAAATGAACATTCAGTACACAGGTGAATCTTTCTGCTTCCCTGGCTATACCTTGAAAAGTCAAGGGTTCACAAAATGAATGGGTTTCATTGGCAGGGCCAAAGGATGCAAGAAAGGAGATTAGGGACAAATAGATGAGTGCTATCAGTATCAAATGCATTTATGTTCTTAAGGTCAACAGGTGGATATACAGTGTATCACAAAAGTGAGTACACCCCTCACATTTCTGCAGATATTTAAGTATATCTTTTCATGGGACAACACTGACAAAATGACACTTTGACACAATGAAAAATAGTCTGTGTGCAGTTTATATAATAGTGTAAATTTATTGTTCCCTCAAAATAACTCAATATACAGCCATTAATGTCTAAACCACCGGCAACAAAAGTGAGTACACCCCTAAGAGACTACACCCCTAAATGAGCACTGCTTGTCATTTTCCCTCCAAAATGTCATGTGACTTGTTAGTGTTACTAGGCCTCAGGTGTGCATAGGGAGCAGGTGTGTTCAAATTTGTAGTACAGCTCTCACACTCTCTCATACTGGTCACTGAAAGTTCCAACATGGCACCTCATGGCAAAGAACTCTCTAAGGATCTTAAAAGACTTGTTGCACTACATGAAGATGGCCAAGGCTACAAGAAGATTGCCAACACCCTGAAACTGAGCTGCAGCACAGTGGCCAAGATCACCCAGCGTTTTAAAAGAGCAGTGTCCACTCAGAACAGACCTCGTGTTGGACGTCCAAAGAAGCTGAGTGCACGTGCTCAGCGTCACATCCAAATGCTGTCTTTGAAAGATAGGCGCAGGAGTGCTGTCAGCATTGCTGCAGAGATTGAAGAGGTGGGGGTGTCAGCCTGTCAGTGCTCAGACTATACGCCGCACACTACATCAAATTGGTCTGCATGGCTGTCACCCCAGAAGGAAGCCTCTTCTGAAGTCTGTACACAAGAAAGCCTGCAAACAGTTTGCTGAAGACATGTCAACAAAGGACATGGATTACTGGAACCACGTCCTATGGTTTGATGAGACCAAGATTAATTTGTTTGGTTCAGATGGTCTCAAGCATGTGTGGCGGCAATCAGGTGAGGTGTACAAAGATAAGTGTGTCATGCCTACAGTCAAGCATGGTGGTGGGAATGCCATGGTCTGGGGCTGTATGAGTGCAGCAGTTGTTGGGGAATTACATTTCATTGAGGGACACATGAACTCCAATATGTACTGTGAAATACTGAGGCAGAGCATGATCCCCTCCCTCCAGAAACTGGGTCGCAGGGCAGTGTTTCAGCATGATAATGACCCCAAACACACCTCTAAGATGACCACTGCTTTATTGAAGAGGCTGAGGGTAAAGGTGATGGACTGGCCAAGCATGTCTCCAGACCTAAACCCAATAGAACATCTTTGGGGCATCCTCAAGCGGAAGGTGGAGGAGCGAAGTCTCGAATATCCACCAGCTCAGTGAGGTCGTCATGGAGGAGTGGAAAAGCATTCCAGTGGCAACCTGTGAAGCTCTGGTAAACTCCATGCCCAGGAGAGTTAAGGCAGTTCTGGAAAATAATGGTGGCCACACAAAATATTGACACTTCAGGAACTGTCTCTTAGGGGTGTACTCACTTTTGTTACTGGTGGTTTAGACATTAATGGCTGTATATTGAGTTATTTTGAGGGAAGAATAAATTTACATTGTTATATAAGCTGCACACAGACTACTTTTCATTGTGTCAAAGTGTCATTTTGTCAGTGTTGTCCCATGGAAAGTTATACTTAAATATCTGCAGAAATGTGAGGGGTGTACTCACTTTTGTGATACACTGTATCTTGCTAGTTTGATGACTAGCTTAAAAAGTTAAAGAGTTACACAAAAAGAACGGAAGAATTTTAATTGAAGATGGTGGGGTGAACGAAAGGATAGCAGACTCTGACTGATTGATGAACGTAAAATAAAAAAAAAAGTTACCTGGTAACAAAATGATTTTTTCCTGTTTAATGGAAGTAATTGAAAAAAATGAATGAAAAAAAGCGAGGAGGGTAAGGTACACAAGCAACACAAAGATACATAAATGACTACTAAATTCCTTCAAAATATGTATAAGCCCATGTGTAATACAAAACAGAGTAAAGGTTTAAGATATATGGAATACAGATACATATTGATCTTGTGTTTTACAGCTAGTCAAAACACAAACATACATAGCTGGAAATGAAGTCTGAAAACTTTGGTTGGTGTTGAGTTATTGCAGAGGACAGAACATTGAAAGTTCAATGTACGGTTCATTTAATGGCAGAGCCTTGAAAATTCAAAGGCTTACGAAATGAATGGGTTTTAACAGAAGGATAAAAGAAAGGATAGTAGGGACAATAAATTCATACTATGAGCATGAGAAGCACTCGTGTGCTTTGGGTAACAGTTGGATCCTTCGTGTCAATCTGATTGCTGTAGCTTGAAAAAGAGTTACAAAATAAATAAAATGAGCAGAATCGAGAAATGAATGAAAAAACAGCAGGCACTGATTTGGGTAAATATTTTATGCTTCTAATAAAGTTTGAGACTGTTTGTGAAAATTCAAAGAGTTACAGAATGATGGTGTTTAATGGAGGTGTATGAATGAAAGGAAAGACACTGATAAATAAGAGCTATGTGGAACTCAGGAGTTACATACCATCTTTTTTTAATGAAAATGAAGGGATGAATGAAAGTATAGGAGGGTGAGGTACATGAGTGCTATCAATATTGGAAGACAGTTGGTATATTTTAATTCCTGTAAAGGAGAGCAGAAGAAAAGAAATATACTAAAAGGAATCAAAAGAAGATAAATTAATAAAGAACAAAGTAAGTTAGCTTTTAAAGTCAGTAATAATTGAGCATAGCTCTACCAGTCTCAACAGGTTATTTACCTTGAAGAATATTTACTATTTACAAAACAGTATTTGTTGTGTGTTTTTCATGATTTGTTTTCCTCATCAACTTCAAAGATACTGTAAATTAATACAGCCAATTCTTATTTTTAAATGGTAAAACATGTGGCATGGGAATATTGAAGATAATCTGGCCCATAAACATAATTTCTTCTATGCAGAAGGCCCAACAGTGCATCCCTTTTCTAGAGAGCCTCAATGTAGTTATCCTGTAATTCAAAACTGTACTGTGTGTAGAAATCACTGCAACCAGCAATATAAGGAATAGAAAGTGCACAGCATTAGAACACAGCACCCTTCAGATTGTGGTAAAACTGGCCTGTTCATCATTGGTTCACAATTTCAACATTTCTAAGAAATTCTGAGAGAGAAGGCACCCAGTATCATCATTGCAGACCATACACACCCCAACTGAGACTTTTTCCACATTGCTACCATCTGGCAAATATACAGTATTAAAAGTAACTGCCCAGAGAAAGTTCACATACTATTTGGCATCAGTGGATTCTCCAGCATAAATTCATGTTTTATAATGTAGCTTTCTTTCCAGAAAGCTCCTCTCTGTCAGTCCTTTCTGCTGTAGTCAGTTCTCCAATATTCAGATTAATTTCACAGTATAGCGACAAGATCCACTTCCTAATGAGACACAACAAAGCTTGATCATGACCTCCAGAACATTCCTGCAGAACCAATATGGAAAGCATTGCCATCAGCAATATCACAATTAGGTCCAGGAAGTGCACAGTATGAGAACACAGCACCATTCAGACTTTGGTGCAACTAGTCTGGTACATCACTGGTTTACAACAATTTTGAAAGAACAGCACTCTGTATCACAACAGAACCCACTACACCCCAGCTGAGCATTCTTCACACTGTTACCATCTGGCAAATGGCATCAGAACATCTAATCCTGTACAAACTACCTAAAGGAGTTCTATTTCCAAGTTCTCAGGCTTCCAGATCTGTCGTTCATCTGACTTCATACTTATCTTTCACATCCTCCTACCTCTTGTATTCAAAGATATCATGAACTTAATTTTGATTGAAAAATGAAAATGTCGTTCAATTTCCCATTTTCGGAAGAAAATCACACTGCTCTGATCCTTTGGTGGTTGATCACAACATCATGATTTCTAAATATTCTTTTGATTGGCAAAATAAGTTACAGTGATAAGTTCTAAACTTGCAACATGCAAAAGTTTCTACTGTAAACTGTAAATGGTGGCTTTTTTGGCCAATTAGATTTTATTCAATATTTATATGGTGTGCAAAAGAGGCTTTTTGATGAAAAAGCTTGTGAAATTTGAATTTGAACTAGTTTAATGCAATGTTGTTAAGACAACATACAGCTAACCCACTAGTCCACTCCACCACCACACAACTTTTGAGGATCCATTTAAACATTTTCTCAAAAATCTGCATAACCTATGTGAAATTTGATGCACAAAATCTATGAATGTTGTTATAGTAGTATATACAGTGGTATGCTGAACGCTTAACCAGTAACAGGTTACAGAGAATACTCAATCATTTGAATCTGCTGTGTCAATGTGCTTTGTCATAAAAACCTTACTACTGAAATAAAAAGGTTTGAGTAACACATACAAATTAGGATAAACTGTCTAAAATAATCCCTCCAACCAACACTGCCAGAACCTAGATTTCTGTATATTTGTATAACTTATCTTATGATGTGATAAACAAAAGACATTACAACACATGTGAAACCTTGTTACTGTCATCAGAAATCAGTGTAATGAATCAGCAACATCTAAAAACAATGCTTACAGGTGGTATAGTATACTGAAAATGCTGAAAATATACTATGGACAAATACATCATACCTCTGAAGAATCCTCCAGTTGAACATCAAGCCCTTCAAGATCATTAAAAGATGACTGGACATTTTTCAATGTTAGGTCTGCAGGCAGAGTCCCTTCATTGTAAGAAGTGATGAACTTGAAGTCACTGGTTCGTGATCCTGTGGTCAGATACGCATCGTAATTGTAGGTGCTGCAGAGAGTTCCCGCTCCCTCCACCTCTGCATAATTAGGAGGGAGGTACGCGCTGGGAATGGCCACAGCTCCATCAAACAGCAGTCTGGGTTTCCTCCTGTGACAAAACCTCACGGCCAGGATGATAATGATGAAGGTGAGGAAGAAAGTGGAGACGGATACCAGAGCGATGATCAAATAAAAAGTCAGTTTGGAGCTGCTCTCATCATAAGACATGTCTTTCAGTTCAGGAACCTCAGCCAGGTTATCAGAAATAAGTAAATAGACGGCGCAGGTTGCAGAAAGTGAAGACTGTCCGTTATCTTTGACTGAAACAATGAGATTCTGCTTCGTACTGTCAGATTCAGAAATGTCCCGCTGTGTCCTGATTTCTCCACTGTGCTCACCAATAGTGAAAAGTCCCGGATCAGTCGCTTTCACTATGTGATAAGAAAGCCATGCGTTTTGACCAGAGTCCGAATCCACTGCTATCACCTTGGACACCAGAGAGCCTGACTGTGCAGCTTTGGGCACCATCTCAGTCATGAAGGAGTTTCCTTCCGGAGAGGGGTATAAGATTTGTGGAGAGTTATCATTCTCATCACTTATGAAGATGCTCACAGTCACGTTACTGCTGAGGGGAGGAGAACCGTTGTCTCTGGCTAAGACGAGCACTTTGAAACTTTTAAACTGCTCATAATCAAAAGACCTCACTGCATGGATAACACCTGTGTCTCCATTAATGGATACAAATGAGGACACTGGAGCACCACTGACATCAGAAGGTAGAAGAGAATAAACTACAGTGCCATTCTGTCTCCAGTCCGGGTCTGTTGCTGCTACGTAACAAACAGAGGAGCCTGGTTTGTTATTTTCTTTCACATGAGCGCTGTAAACCTGCTCCTCAAATACAGGTGGATTGTCATTCACATCAGCTACTGATAAATGAACAGTTTTAGAGGAGGACAAAGGTGGAGAGCCTTCATCAGTAGCAGTGATAGTAATGTTATAATCAGATACGAGCTCTCGATCTAATTCACCTGTTGTCACCAGAGAATAATAGCTTTTCAGTGATGGTATAAGTTTAAAGGGGACATTTTGCTGAAGGGAGCACTTTACCCGACCATTATTCTCAGTGTCAATATCCTGCACATTAATAATGCCTACTTCTGTACCTGGAGCCAAATTCTCTGGGACTGGAGTATGCAGAGACTTCAAAAATATTTCAGGTGCATTGTCATTGACGTCAACAATTTGTATCACTACATTTGCCTCTGAAGAGAGACCAAATTCATCTTTCCCTTCAACTGTCATTTCATACACTGAAGCATCCTCAAAATCTATATGCCCAGTAACTGAGATCTGCCCATTATGTAGATTCAATGTGAATAACTTCCTGGCTTTAGCAGATATACGACCAAATTCATAAGTCACTTTTCCATTTTGTCCTTCATCAGCATCTGTAGCACTCACAGTAAGCACCACAGTGCCTAATGATGAATTTTCAGGCAGATTGACCTTATAAACGGACTGACTAAACACTGGAGCATTATCATTAGCATCCAGTACAGTGACGTGTATGGCTACAGTACCTGATCTCGGTGGAGTCCCACCATCAACCGCAGTCAGAATTAAATTAACCTCTTTCTTCTGCTCGCGGTCTAGCTCTTTGTCTAACACCAACTCAACATATTTCCTTCCATATACATTTGAGCTGACAGCGAGAGAAAAGTGTTCATTTTTCTCCAGCACATAGCCGTGCACGGTATTGTGCGCTATGTCGGCATCATGAGCCTCATTTACACGGTATCGAGCGCCCCTAACAGCAGATTCGCCGATTTCAAACGTGATTAAATCCTTCGAAAACACTGGTGCATTATCATTGATATCCTCAATTTGAAGCGAAACACGATGCAGCTCCAAAGGCTGTTCTAACATTAGATCACATTTCAAAACACACGAAAGCTCATCCCCGCATATCTCCTCTCTGTCAATCCTTTCCGCTATAGTCAGCTCTCCAGTATTCGGATTAATGTCGCAGTAGCGTTTTCGGTTACCTTCTGTATCAATACGAGCTTTACGAGCTGCTAGTCTGTTCACATCGAGTCCCAGATCCTTGGCTATATTTCCAATCACAGATCCGCGTTTCATCTCCTCTGGAAAAGAATAGCTCACATCTCCATTGGCGCTGTGCACAATAAGAATTAAAAGACAAAAGCCTAACATCCGAATCAACATCGAGGAACGCTTAAACGCCATCTCCAGAAGAATTCGAGCTTATATCCCCATAAACAAAGAGGAGGACCTCAACGATTACAGGCAAGAACTATGTGTGATACAAAGACAAATGGCAGAGCACTGCCGCTGAATGAGTCTAAAACGAGAAGCGTCAACCAAGCCACCTCCTGAACAGGGCTAAGAGAAAAAACGGGGGTGTGTTCAAAGGACAAAAGCCTTGCTCAACTGACATGATCTACAAATAATATACAAGACGATTGTTGGACGAACAATGACTTAAATATTAGCGAATCCAAGCAGATCTCCGTAACAATAACGCCCCTCTAGATATCCGTTGCTTTGCTGTTCAACAGCGACACCGTGAGTCACAAAAGGGAATAATTTGCAGACAATATTTTAAAACAATTACAAAAAAAAAAATATAAACTAAATTAAAACGCACGTGAAACGCTATGAAGACATGACAAATTGGGACTATTAACAAACAAACTATTGATCCACAAGTAAAACGATCGTACAGCACCATGGACAGCAGAAAGGACAAAAAACATGACAAACCTCGCATTACCACACGTTTTAGAAAAGGAAATAAAATTATACAAAATAAATATACGTGGAAAATACCACAAAGAAAGAGCCACACTATACAATTCACGCATGTTAAATGTACATTGAATCTAAAGGGTGTGATGGGTGAAAAAATAATAACAATTGATATTTTTATTGGGAAGCTATTAATAAGCTCCAGACCATGCATGTTACAACTTCTATTGCAGTGCCAGCTCTACGATAAGTTGAAAAGACTGAAATAGCAATAAAAAGAGGGAGAATATAGCAAAAAATAGACCGTTTGATGCAGCATGGATCATTCCTCTCATCAACAATCAGTATGATGAGCCTATTTTCATACTCCATATTTCAGGTGAAATAACAGACATACTTTTAGACAGGCCGTCACTGTCAATACTTTGAATGCTGATGCAACATTAATTATAGTTTAGAAAGGTACTAAAGCACTGGACTACTGCCATCTTCTGCAAGTGACTAGCTGTAGAAAACATTCCTTAAACTGGATATAAGTGTTTACACCTGTGACTGTGAAGGTTTATAACGATGATACCATGTGCTCATTATAATGTTGAAGTGCAAGATTTTTTTGAGAAGTGGAAACAAAATGCCAGGGCTAAGAGACTTGCCGAGACCCAAATGAGTACTCAGCACTCTACTGACAAAATTCAATTGCTCGACAGCACCCCAATAAGAAGCTTGGATACAATAACGTCAGGAAAAAATTGACAGTTTAAAATTGCGTAGAAAATCAAAAAATTTAAGCATAAACATTTAGATCAAAATGTTTTAAGACTGTAAAATTTAAAAGAACTTGAAGTAGGTTTCAATTACCACTCGATAGCCAAAAGGAATATAACTGAAAAACGACGGAAAATTATTTCCGTGAGAACAAAGACAAAAAGAAGAAAGTATTGAAACGGGGGTCGTTCAATAATGAAAAAAACTGCATGTCATACGGGGAGGAGTCGTTTAAATCATCGTCAAATCCGCCAAACCGCCAACAGAACACTATTTTTTTTCCCCCACGGTCAGAGGCATGAAACAAAATATGTCGAAAATGTTGTTTTGTTTTTCTTTTTTTTAATATAGGAAACGGTTAATGTAATGCATACTGTACCTGAACAGAATCACCATCGAGTCCTGTTAGATCATCCACAACGCAATCAGTCGTCTTCAGAGTCAGATCAGCAGGCAGGGTTCCGTCATTATAAGAAGTGACGAACTTAAAGTCACTCGTTCGTGATCCTGTGGTCAGATACGCATCGTAATTGTAGGTGCTGCGGAGAGTTCCCGCTCCCTCCACCTCTGCGTAATTAGGAGGGAGGTACGCGCTGGGAATGGCCACAGCTGCATCAAACAGCAGTCTGGGCTTCTTCCTCTGACAAAACCTCACGGCCAGGATGATGATGATGAAGGTGAGGAAGAAAGTGGAGACGGACACCAGCGCGATGATCAAATAAAAAGTCAGTTTGGAGCTGCTCTCATCATAAGACATGTCTTTCAGTTCAGGAACCTCAGCCAGGTTATCAGAAATAAGTAAATAGACGGCGCAGGTTGCAGAAAGTGAAGGCTGTCCGTTATCTTTGACTGAAACAATGAGATTCTGCTTCGTACTGTCAGATTCAGAAATGTCCCGCTGCATCCTGATTTCTCCACTGTGCTCACCTATAGTGAAAAGTCCCGGATCAGTCGCTTTCACTATGTGATAAGAAAGCCATGCGTTTTGACCAGAGTCCGCATCCACTGCTATCACCTTGGAGACAAGAGAGCCAGACTGGGCAGCTTTGGGCACCATCTCAGTCATGAAGGAGTTTCCTTCCGGAGAGGGGTATAAGATTTGTGGAGAGTTATCATTCTCATCACTTATGAAGATGCTCACAGTCACGTTACTGCTGAGGGGAGGAGAACCGTTGTCTCTGGCTAAGATGAGCACTTTGAAACTTTTAAACTGCTCATAATCAAAAGACCTCACTGCATGGATAACACCTGTGTCTCCATTAATGGATACAAATGAGGACACTGGAGCACCACTGACATCAGAAGGTAGAAGAGAATAAACTACAGTGCCATTCTGTCTCCAGTCCGGGTCTGTTGCTGCTACGTAACAAACAGAGGAGCCTGGTTTGTTATTTTCTTTCACATGAGCGCTGTAAACCTGCTCCTCAAATACAGGTGGATTGTCATTCACATCAGCTACTGATAAATGAACAGTTTTAGAGGAGGACAAAGGTGGAGAGCCTTCATCAGTAGCAGTGATAGTAATGTTATAATCAGATACGAGCTCTCGGTCTAATTCACCTGTTGTCACCAGAGAATAATAATTTTTAATTGATGGAACGAGTTTAAATGGAACATTTTGCTGAAGTGAACAATGAACCTGGCCGTTTTTCTCTGAATCTCTGTCTTGTACGTTAATAATTCCTACTTCTGCACCAATCAAGGCGTTTTCAACAAGGGGGTTATTCAGAGCTTTAACGATTATTACAGGAACATTGTCATTGACGTCAGTAATACTTACAGAAACTTTTGTATCAGACTTCAGGCCGTACGAATCCATTGCCTGTATTCGCATTTCAAATTTAGGATCCTCCTCAAAATCAAGAGGTCTTATAACCTTAATTTGCCCTGTTTTTCCATCCAGTGAGAACAAATTTCTGGCTTTGTCTGATATACGATTAAAATCATACGTTATTTTTCCGTTTGCTCCTTCATCTGCATCAGTAGCGCTCACAGTAGCCACTACAGTGTTGAGAGGAGAATTTTCAGGCAGACTGACTGTATAAACAGCCTGACTAAACACTGGAGCATTATCATTAGCATCCAGTACAGTGACGTGTATGGCTACAGAACCTGATCTCGGTGGAGTCCCACCATCAACCGCAGTCAGAATTAATTTAACCTCACCCTGCTGCTCACGATCCAGTTCTTTTTCCAATACTAACTCACCATATTTCCCTCCATCCATATTTGAGTTAACAGACAAAACAAAATAATCATTTCTTTGTAAAATGTAATTCTGAACGGCGTTTCTTCCTGTATCAGCATCGTGAGCGTCATCCAAACGAAATCGAGCTCCTTTGGTCACTGATTCACTTATTTCAAGTTTGATAACATCCTTTGGGAAACTGGGAGAGTTATCGTTCACGTCGTCTATTTTAAGCATGATTTGATGGAGCTCTAACGGACTTTCCAGCACTAACTCGCAATGAATAACACACGACACCGTGTCGCTGCATATCTCCTCTCTGTCAATCCTTTCTGCTACAGTCAGCTCTCCGGTATTCAGATTAATGTCACAGTAGCGTTTTCGGTTACCTTCTGTATCAATACGAGCTTTACGAGCTGCCAGTCTGTTCACATCGAGTCCCAGATCCTTGGCAATATTTCCAATCACAGATCCGCGTTTCATCTCCTCCATAAAAGAATAGCTCACGTCACCCAAAGAGGTTTGAGCAAAGAGGACAAAGAAACAGAAGCTCAGCATCAGCCCAGCACTCAAACAGCCTTTCCGATCCATAACGTACGAAACATTTATCAAATGAGATTATAAACAGGTCCACATATATTTAATCAAAATAAAACGTGGGAAAAAAGCGCGCCGTACGTTTACCGAACACACTGACTCGGTGTTTTATGGATAAAGCTAAATACGCAGCCCTGCAAGTGACGACATAGGAAGGACGACACGAACCTTCTAATATCGTTGCTGGTGAACAGCGACGCTGTGAGTTACAATGAGAAACTGCACTTTTTTAGCATTTTGTTTGATATTGTATTCAGATCCAATCCAAAAGCAACGTCTTGCAGTGAAGAAAGCAAGAAAGCAAGCAAGAAAGCAAGCAAGCAAGCAAGCAAGCAAGAAAGCAAGAATACTTGCTAAATTGATAATAAACAACCCACTAAGCAGCAAATTGCGTTCCAAGTGTCCCAAACTAGACAGTTTCGGGACAAATTGTATTGATTTCTACGAATGGCTCACTGAAAAGAAATTGCACTGCACTGTAAAAAAAAATTCCGTAAAATTAAAGAAAATGTACTGGCAGTTTATTACCTGGATATTTTCCGTTATTTTACAGAATGTTCCTTCATCAATTAAACAGATTTTTTCCATAAATTAACAAAAAAAACATTTTTTTTACAGATTTTTTTCAATTAAATCACAGAGTTTTCCTTCATCAATTAAACAGATATTTTCTGTAAATTGACAAGTTTTTCTTTATTTAACAAAATGTCTCCTGTTATTTTACAGTGTTGTCATCACTTTTTCCTGTAAATTTACATAAAAATTTGCTATAGACCATTTTCCCTTTTTTTAGTCTTCTTTTGAAGTTTTTTCCATAACTTAACATTTAACAGAATGTTTTGTTATTTTAGTTTTCCTTCATCAATTTAACAAATCCATTGTATAAGTTAACATTAAAAACTCCTTGTACATTAATGAAACATCACTTTCCTGAAAAAAAAATTAACAAAATACATTTCAGTAAATTCATTGTTGCTGTTTATTACAGGGATGCAAACAGGCAAATATTGAAATAAGATCTAAACACTGCATTGTGTCAGTACAAGCCTTCCAACACTGATTTCAGTTCAATACAGATAAAGTTAACATCAACATCTTCCTTGCCAATTTATTCAACAACAGTCATTGAGCATCTAATTGGAAATACTTCCCATTTAGTTGCACTTTGCATGCTTACAGTTACTGACTGCAGTTCATTTGACAGTCCAGTTACCTGTCATAAATTGTCAATGTAACAATATGCTCTTCAGCATATGGTGGATATCATCAGTACACAAAAGAACACCATATCACCCAACCCATTCACCACTGGAAAGAAACCGCAGGAATGACATAACTTGGAGAGTGTATTTTTCTCCCTGTAGTATGTAACTGTAAATCTACAAAGTGTACCTATATACAGCACATTTGCCTGATAGATGGGTCGATGGGCACAGGGACATAGTAGGCATGTCTACTGATCTGGTAACTTGTAGCTCCTTTATGAAAAGCAAAAAAAAACACTTAAATTTAAAAAATGTGTAGGAGCAAGTATAGTATTAACACTTTTTTATATACTGCTAATATAGCTTACTGGGTGCTTATATCTCATGCAATAAATTTACTGAAACAAATTTGGCATGAGAACAATGCTGGTCAACGACTGTTATTCAAAACAGCATATATTATAAGCCCTACATATAAAAACTCTACCTCCTGCATATTTAAAGTGTTGTGTCCAAAACAAACATGTATTTTTTTCCATTAACAATTCAACATTAAAAAAATGTTGTAAACACCACAGAACTTAGGACTTCTCATCCTAACACTTCATTTCAAATTGTTAAATGAGTCCATTGTGCAGCATCTGAGGGCTCCAAATGCCTTAAAAATAAGATGGGGGGGAAAAAGGTAAATCAGCTTTCATCTTACACTAATTTATGGAATAACATGTAGGCATGTGTTTTTACATTTTTATGTATTTCCATTTTTAAATATACACAATTAATTAATGCAAAACAGCAGAAAATATTACAGCTGTGCTCCAACTTTTTAGCTACAAATGTTTAGTTTGCCTCATCAGGAACACTTACACAACAGCAGAACTAAGCAGAAATATTAATGGGTACAAATATAACACTAAGAATAATTATCACTTTAAATCAACTGTTAACGTTAATACATTGCCACTTTACTGAAACTACTTCGACCAATATTTATAATGACTAAATTACTCACTTGCAGGCCTTTTTCACTCTAATCATATTTAAATGATATTTACTACAGTTCCACACATACTTAGTGTGTCTAACCAGATTAACCCTCTGGGCTAACGCAGATTTTAAGCACTGTACCAACACAGTACTGATGCTGATTTGCTGGCTGAGAGATAAAAAGGTGACGTGAGACATTTGAACTATATATAAAGTTTATATAGTTTAGACATATTATAAAATCTATAAAGAAGTGTGCAAAAATTGAGAATGCAATCACCATTGCAATTACAAAAAATTAAGCATGTAATAGCGAGTTTTCACTCAGTTCCGAGCTAGGGATCGCTGAACTCAAACTAAAAACGATATTGAGATTTGGCCTATGGGAGCAAATCAGGAAAATAAGATTTGCTGTCTTAAAATACTACGTGCAAAAATGAATATAACAAA
This sequence comes from Pygocentrus nattereri, assembly GCF_015220715.1. Lineage (NCBI taxonomy): Eukaryota > Metazoa > Chordata > Actinopteri > Characiformes > Serrasalmidae > Pygocentrus > Pygocentrus nattereri. Next base: position 18,039,136 of record NC_051221.1, on the reverse strand, counting down.
ACTACTTATAGCCTAAATTTTGCGAGATTATATTTCAAATGTAAAATATTGCACATTTATTATCAACATAAAACAGTACATCCTCCAACAAATCTGTTGCGGGTATTTATTAACAAAAAAACAACTTAAAGTTAAATATTGTTGCTTAACGTTTTATTTGTATTACATTAATACTGTTTCAGCTTAGTTCTGCCATCCTATAAGCAGTTAAGCATCAGCTTAAACATAGCATTATAACAGAAAAATCTGCATGGTGCTTACCTTGTCCATTTAAATTTTGAATGGATTCTGAAAGTCACTGAGGTCCTTCAGGAATTTCAGAAGCTTAGGATTGATTTTGAAGTGCTTCTTGCACTTCGATTCAGCTTTTGAGCCACGTTCAGTGTTGATCCCCAGGAGACCCTACAGTGACAAGGAAAACTGATTTATTTTAATTATTTTTAAACACATCATGAGAAAAAAAATGTTCATGACAGAAACAAACACAAAAAGGCACAAGCAAAATTGTTTGTTTTGATTCTCAAAATCGCCCTGAAGAACAAAATTATTTTACATTTTAAAAATGCTACAACTCCATACATCTCTAATAGGTGGCAATAATGTATTAAACATCGGCTTGAAGCCCAGCTACACGTGCACATGTATTGCTATGACAGAATCTGAAATTATAGCCCTTTAATTCAAATACAGCTTTGATAAGCCATGTCTCTGCATGTATCACAGTAAGAAGCAGTGAGGGTGACATGCAGGCAAAGTTGAGCTCATAGCCAAACTACACAAAGTGAAGCCCATGATTGATGAGCTTTTGGAACTACTGGCTGATTAAGAAGAGGCTCAGCAGCAGGCCCTCTTAACTGGTTCAGAATGACCCCCTGGACACATTACCGAGATCAGAGGACACAGGCTGCAAGACAATATGACCACTGAATAAGAATAGTAGTTGCTACCTGTGAGTGGAGTACCACCCAGACAGGTGCCAGCAGCACCAGTTCTTCTCCACCACAATAAACTGATTTGAAGCAGTCTCCAGTTTCAATGTTGCCCTTATCAGAGCCACTAAAACTTTTAAAGTCATCAGAAGTCATTATAAATGTATATTCAATATTCAAAGTAAAACACAAATGAACTCTGTCACTGAGGAAATGATTCACATGACTGAAAATGGCAAATGGTAAAATGATTAATGATATTTAATGATATTTTCACTTTTACACATTTGACTTAATAGTTCTCTGAAACAAGATACAATACTTAGTCTGTACTTACCAATGACAATGATGCAAGGAGTGCTGGGTAGTTCTTTCTGGCCATCCTATAAAGACAACAGATGTCTTGAGTTTTGTGTCATTGTTTTAGTTTTATCCGATATTCAAATGAATAAATTATGTTATACTGTTGTAAAGAAACCAAAGTGAATTTGTACCAAATCAAAGTACCAAATTAAATTTGGTGCACAGTATATGAACATCCCAAAAGATTGCTGAAATCCTGATTCACATGGTGTGTAAGCATTCAAATGTAGATTTACCTTGTCTGCAACCAACAGGACAGTTGCTTCCTTGAAGTAACTTGTGAGGCATCTTAGCATTTCCAAAGGTCCTTGGTTCATCTTTTCACCAGCACTTGCTTCTCTTGTTCGAATGAAGTCTTTCACCACTTGGCCTTTTTAGAGCGCTCTTCTGCAAGGTTTACTTGGTTTCACAATCTCAAAACTGCACTGAACACAGACAGAACCTTATAATTCTAAGCTGTAAGTGTAAAGCCATCAACTATGTTAAACAATTTCAACTTCAAAACATTAGAAGGATGAAAAAAAAAGAAACACTTACCGGCAGAGAATGCTTTAATCAGCCTGCGACACTGTATTGGCTTCAGGACACCTTCAAGATCTTCGATTGTACCAAATTTAGGTCATCGATTTGGGAAACACCAATTTCTTGTAGTCTTTCAATCACTTTATCAAGGAGGTTCCCCACAAGCAATGGCAGAGCTCCACTGATTAAACCTTGGATGGCATCCATAGCGACATAACGATGCTTAAGTGGAAAAAAGATTTTGGCACCTCTATGGAAACATTTGTGAGGGACATACTCTGCAAGACCATCTAGCTTTGGACCTGTAATATTATTCATACTGTCCTTAATTTCATAGATTTCAAGGCTAGGAATAAGTTCAGCTACTTTTTCTCTCAGCATAAAAAACATTGTCTTGTCCTCTGTAATGACAATGGAGAGTATATGCCCTAACCTTAACTCTCCCACATTATAACGCAACACAACAAGCAGGCCATTTGAGTACAGTGCAGAGTACACAGACAGGACAAACACCAGCAAACACAAATGTTCAGCTTGTGTGCCATGTCCATGCTTGGTAGTTTAAAGATTCTAGAGTGTTCTCTCCCCGTTCACCACAGTTTATTTTGCTTGTCAGGTCTTTTTTGAATATTTAAGGACAAATGAAAACATCAGACTGCCAGTCTTTGTTCCTATTTGTCCCGTTGGTGTTCTCTGACCTGAGGTAACTTAGCTAACGCTAGCTGATACTGCTGGATGAGCTGTATCTAGGGTTAGCTAGCTTGTTAGCTTTTAGTCTGCCCATTCTGGGGAACGTTTTTTCTCCTCGAATGTAAAAATGCACATGTTTTCAGTCTTTCATTGCAGCAAAGATTATCGGTGTCAAAACTACGTCGATATTTAGCTACCAAAGAAGCGACAGTAGCACTAACGCTAACACTAAAGTTAGCCTGTCCAGAAAATCTGTGGCAAGCTTTAGACTACAGCTAACGCTAACCCACAGCCATCGTAGGTTAACGTTAATTCGTTGTCTATATTAAATTCGCTAAATGGGATTATTTATCTTTGTGATACTAGCTGGTAGTCTTTTAGTTACAAGTTTACCTACGCGAACAAAAATGGATGATATTTACCACAGAGGTGCCACTGCAATAAAGAGGGTGAGAAGATGAAATTGTGTGTTGAGGAGAGAGCGACCGTTGGTCGCTTTCACACACTACGCACGCGCACAGTTTGAATTTACTGAAAAAGCTCCGTAATTATAAGATAATTGAATTCTTCCGTAAAAAAGCACAGGAATTATTACTGTTAAATTACGCCTATTTTTTACAGTGTGGAGTTATGAATCTAATGGAGTTACATAGTTATGGAAGGTTTTACACACACACACACACACACACACACACACACACACACACACACACACACACACACAGTTCTTAGACTTCTATTCAATTAGTTTCTGGGCTCCAGTGGAAAACTAAACCAACAAAGATCGGAGTGCAAACAAATACTGGACGATCAAATTATTTCATTAATTTATTTTTCTGTGAACGAGTCTTTTAATAAAGCAGTTTCAGCACCACGGACAGCAACATTTTCAGCGTTCCAGTTAATTTATCCCATTCAAAACAGGAATAAATGTAATAATAATAATAATAATAATAATAATAATAATAATAATAAAGACTACAGATTCTTTGAGCGATGGTACTCCTCTATGTCAGTGAGATTAAGACACAAGTACTTCATGATCAGTTTAACCAAACATACATTTTCACATTTTCATTCCAGTGAGACTGCTTTTAACAAATATTGGTTACATTTTGCAGAGTTAATCTACACAGAACATCCACAAAGTATTCACATTACAAAGGTCTTAAATTCAGAAGCAGGATATTAAACAAAAAACACATAAGTATTCCCCAATAAATTAAATGGATTTGGAAAAAGGATAAGGTATTTCCAACAAATAAATATACCAGTGCACATTAGACTGTAATCAAAGGTGTTTGAGTAATTTGTGCATGAAATTGCTCAACTGTTCACATATTTGCTTGAATATAGATGTCTAACACACACTAGATCATTCTGCAACATATACATTATTCATTTTAATTAAATGTAAAGACATACTAACTAAGGTAAAAAAAATGATAACAGAATTTTTTGTGGTTTTTAATAATGAATAAAAGTTATATTTTTGATAGACAAATTTGCTTATTGTCTTACTTTTAAAAGGGTACAAAGCAAATGTCTCCAGATGAAAATGAATTCCCATGATGAAGGGCACTACCTTATGCTCACTAAAGATACATTAATTAAAAACTAATTAAAAACACTGAGTAAGGTAAAAACAAACAAACAAACAAACAACAAAAAAACTCAAAGTTGCTGTGACAATTGCTAGTATTTAATATGCTATTTTAAAACTTTCAAGACATTCCAAGAAATCGTTGGAATAAACAGATTTGGTGACTGCAAACTAAAAGAGTATCTGTTCAGACGTACATTTTGGCAGAGATTAGGGGGCCAAATGATACATTATTCATCCAGTGACTAAGACTTGAGATGTAACCTCATATCTAGCAAATCTTTAATGTCAACTGCATACTTAAGTGTCGATAAAGGAACTAGCAGTATCAAAAGAACTTGTAAAGGTACAGTACTTTGCCAAAGGTATTCACTCACCCATCCAAATAATTTAAATCAGGTGCTGAAATCAATTCCATGACCACAGATGTATAAAACCAAACACCTAGGCATGCAAACTGCTTCTACAAACATTTGTGAAAGAACAGGTCTCTCTCAGGAGTTCAATCGTGAAATTTCCTCAGTACTAAATATTCCAGTCAACTGTCAGTGATATTATAACAATGGAACAGTGGAAGTGACTGAGAATAACAGAAACTCAGTCACAAAGTGATAGGTCACGTAAAATGATAGTGGGAGTAGGAGATGCTGATGTGTATAATGCGCAGAGGTTGTCAACTTTCTCCAGAGTCAATCACTACAGACCTCCAAACTTCATGTGCCCTTCAGATTAGCTCAAGAACAAAGTAGAGAGTGTTTCCATGGCTGAGCAGCTGTATACAAGCCTTCCATCACAAAGTGCAATGCATAATGTCAAATACAGTGGTGTAAAGCATCACTACTGGACTCTAGAGCAGTGGAGACATGCTCTCTGGAGTGACAAATTACACTTCTTCATCTGGCAATCCGATGGACAAGTCTGGGTTTGGCAGTTGCAAGGAGAATGGTATTTGTCTGACTGCATTGTGCCAAGTGTAAAGTTTGGTGGTGGGGGATTATAGTGTGGGTTTGTTTTTCAAGAGTTGGGCTCGGCCCTTTAGCTCCAGTGAAAAGATCTTTTAATGCTTCAGCAGACCAAGAGATTTTGTACAATTTCATGCTCCTAACTTTGTGTGAACAATTTGGGGATGGCCCCTTCCTATTACAAAATGACTGCGCACCAGTGTACAAAGCAAGGTGAATAAAGACATAAATGAGTGAGTTTAGTCTGGACGAAACATGACTGGCCTGCACAGAGTTCTGACCTCAACCCGAAAGCACACCTTTGGGATGAATTAGAGCAGACATTGTGAGCCAGGCCTTCCTGTCCAACATCAGTCTCTGACCTCAAAAATGCACTTCTGGAAGAATAGTCAAAAATTCCCAAAAACATACTCCTAAACCTTGTGGAAAGCCTTGCCAGAAAAGTTGAAGTTGTGGTAGCTGCAACGGGTGGGCCGACGTCATATAAATCCCCATGGATTAAGAATGCGATATCACTCAAGTTCATATGAGTGTGAAGGCAGACAAACGAATACTTTTGGAAGTATAGTGTCTATCTCAAAATGTACTTTTTTATCTCTAAAATGAAAGCAAATCTTACCAAAATCATTTATTGTGAAGCAACTAACATGTGACATCAGGGAAAAAAATAAAACACACATACTAGTGAACTTGTACAATCAACAAGCATCTTTGAAAAATGAGGGTAAATTGAATGACACAAAACAATGAAACCGACCATATCAGAAGGGATCAAAGTCAAGTTCAAGATATGAACTAGGAAAAATATTCACACAAATGAAAATAAAGCTGAACATTCATTAATATTTGTAGTCAAAACTTGTTGCAAACGAAATACAATGAAACATTTTTGCACTTTGAAGAGGCTGAACCTCTATAAACTATTCGAAACTTAAGTCACAGCACAAGTGAAAACTGTATTACAAAAAAGTAAACTTTTACCTTAATTATATTTTTATGCAGGAAAACCATGCAGAAAAAAAATGAGACAAATCAACAACAGGCTACAAAGCTGACATCCAAATCTCTTTGAATGAGGAGAAAGCGAATAACCGCAAAGTAAGGCCACCTTAAAGATGTATCATACCTTTGAAGAATCATTAGCTGCCCCATCAAGCCCTTCAAGGCTATTTATAGATGACTGAACTTTCCTCAGAGTCAGATCAGCAGGCAGAGTCCCTTCATTGTAAGAAGTGACAAACTTGAAGTCACTGGTTCGTGATCCTGTGGTCAGATACGCATCGTAATTGTAGGTGCTGCGGAGAGTTCCCGCTCCCTCCACCTCTGCGTAATTAGGAGGGAGGTACGCGCTGGGAATGGCCACAGCTCCATCAAACAGCAGTCTGGGCTTCCTCCTGTGACAAAACCTCACGGCCAGGATGATGATGATGAAGGTGAGGAAGAAAGTGGAGACGGACACCAGCGCGATGATCAAATAAAAAGTCAGTTTGGAGCTGCTCTCATCATAAGACATGTCTTTCAGTTCAGGAACCTCAGCCAGGTTATCAGAAATGAGTAAATAGACGGCGCAGGTTGCAGAAAGGGAAGGCTGTCCGTTATCTTTGACTGAAACAATGAGATTCTGCTTCGTACTGTCAGATTCAGAAATGTCCCGCTGCATCCTGATTTCTCCACTGTGCTCACCTATAGTGAAAAGTCCCGGATCAGTCGCTTTCACTATGTGATAAGAAAGCCATGCGTTTTGACCAGAGTCCGCATCCACTGCTATCACCTTGGAGACAAGAGAGCCTGACTGGGCAGCTTTGGGCACCATCTCAGTCATGAAGGAGTTTCCTTCCGGAGAGGGGTATAAGATTTGTGGAGAGTTATCATTCTCATCGCTTATGAAGATGCTCACAGTCACGTTACTGCTGAGGGGAGGAGAACCGTTGTCTCTGGCTAAGATGAGCACTTTGAAACTTTTAAACTGCTCATAATCAAAAGACCTCACTGCATGGATAACACCTGTGTCTCCATTAATGGATACAAATGAGGACACTGGAGCACCACTGACATCAGAAGGTAGAAGAGAATAAACTACAGTGCCATTCTGTCTCCAGTCCGGGTCTGTTGCTGCTACTGTACAAACAGAGGAGCCTGGTTTGTTATTTTCTTTCACATGAGCGCTGTAAACCTGCTCCTCAAATACAGGTGGATTGTCATTCACATCAGCTACTGATAAATTAACAGTTTTAGAGGAGGACAAAGGTGGAGAGCCTTCATCAGTAGCAGTGATTGTAATGTTATAATCAGATACGAGCTCTCGGTCTAATTCACCTGTTGTCACCAGAGAATAATAATTTTTAATTGATGGAACGAGTTTAAATGGAACATTTTGCTGAAGTGAACAGTGAACCTGTCGGTTTTTGTCAGAGTCTCTGTCCTGAACATTAATGATGGCCACCTCTGTACCAGGCAAAGTGTTCTCAGGAACGTGTTCATTAAGAGACTTAAGATATATTGATGGAGCATTGTCGTTAATATCTAGAATATCTACTATGACTTTTGAAAAAGATGAGAGTCCATAACCATCTTTAGCCTCGATTTGCATTTCATATTTTACTTCCTCTTCATAATCCAAATGACCCTTTAACCGAATTTGTCCAAGTTTTTGATCTAATGAAAACATTTCTTTGGCCATATCAGAAACTCTGATGAATTCATAAGTTACTTCACCGTTTACTCCCTCGTCTGCATCAGTAGCGCTCACAGTAGCCACTACAGTGTCTAGAGAAGAATTTTCAGGCAGACTGACCTTATAAACAGCCTGACTAAACACTGGAGCATTATCATTAGCATCCAGTACAGTGACGTGTATGGCTACAGAACCTGATCGAGGCGGAGTCCCACCATCAACCGCAGTGAGAATCAATGTTATCACCTCTTCCTGCTCTCGATCCAACTCCTTATTCAACACTAAATTAACATTTTTCCCTTCATCGCTCATAGAGTTCACGTTTAATATGAAGTTAGCATTCTTTTGTAAACTGTACGTTTGCACTGCATTCAGCCCGATATCCGAATCATGAGCTTCATTAATGCGGAAACGAGAGCCTTTGACAGCAGATTCAGTTATTTCAAACTTGATTACCTCCTTTGGAAAAATTGGTGAATTATCGTTGATGTCTGTGACATGTAATGTAATTCGATGTAATTCCAACGGATTCTCCAGAAAGAGATCAAAACTGAGAAGACAAGTCATCCTTTCTTTACAAAGCCCCTCTCTGTCAATCCTTTCCGCTACAGTCAGCTCTCCAGTATTCACATTAATGTCACAGTAGCGTTTTCGGTTACCTTCTGTATCAATACGAGCTTTACGAGCTGCCAGTCTGTTCACATCGAGTCCCAGATCCTTGGCTACGTTTCCTATCATAGATCCCCGTTTCATCTCCTCCGGAAAAGAATAGCTCACATCTCCATGAACGGTGTTTACCAAGATCACGATCAAACTCAAGCCAGTAATCATATCTACAGCTTTGAGCGGTTTAATGTCCATGGTGGAAAGCAAAAGAGCACAAAAATGGCAAATCAGCCCGAAGCCCAGAATCTAACCCAGAACGAACAAGGAAGGACAAAGGATTAAGACAGAAGGAAAAAAATGCATTTTTTCAGCTACGTGACATCATCAACAGGGTGGAGAGACGAGACTGCGTGTGTCTCCCAAATGCTTTGCTGGTGAACAGCGACTCTAAGAGTTGCTTCGGCAAACTGCATGATAAAGTACTTAAATTACACATCGTGTAATAATTTCCTTGATATGCGTATGCCGTTGATATATCGATTGAAAAAGGTCATACACTCAATTTACCTAATTCACATATGCGCGTCATGCCCATATCAATACAACTTACTACATTACCGTAATTACTACCAACAGTAAACAAGCTAAAAGACAAAATTGTGTTTATGCTTTCTGATTCATCCACAGTAAAATTAAATACTTGATCAATCAAATAGATTTAGTACACTCCTTTCTTCAGTGTAAAGAGGGAAAAAAACTGTTGAAAGTAAAGCATGCTAGAATGAACTATTAGACCAACATAGAAAACAAACAAAAAAAATCATACACTTAATGCCATACACTTCATGTGCTACAAAACGCCATCCCTTCAAATAGCCAAGGCCAATGGTTCAGAACTCTATGACTGCCTAAGGAAAATCAGTTTGCATTGTTTTCCGTGTAATCGCTGAATTAAAAGTTTCAGCACATAATAATTTTGGGGATGTAAGAAGTTTAATGAGAAAACACCTTAGCCTAGCAAACAGCACTATGGAGAGCAACCGATGCTTGCAAGATGCTATCTCAGGATGATTTACACAGAGACAGAGCCAGCACTATTTAATTATGAAAATAACACTGTTGTCCATGCTACAAATATAAATAATAAAAATAATGAATAAGCACAATGCCGTCTCAGTTTTTCGACAGGGACCACAAAGTTAAAAAGAACCTTATTCTAAAGCTTTAACTAGTGAGTCAATGAAACGTCGTGCTACTTGTGTACAGTGCACACCATTGAAATTCACAATCTGAATTGCTTGCGGTAAATATTGCGAGTGCTATTGGCAGAACTAAAACGGTTAAATAAAATGCAAATCTCGGCAGTTTCAGAGGACACATCAAACGCCTAACCTCACCAAGCGCCAATACGGATGTCAACACTTCGCTAGCATTCAGGCTTCAACTACAGACAAACCAGTTTATCAATGGCTATAAAATGCTCATAACATTTCTCAGATAAATTATTAATTTAATTTTAAAATATGTGCTCAAGAAAAAAAAATAAACACACGCAATTTTTTTTTGCTTTTACACAAAATATATATGCTGCGTCAAAACAACGTCAAACAAATATGAAAAAAATACACCAAAAATTAGTGTAAATATAGGAAACGGTTAATGTAATTAAATTGAAGTTCATAAGTGGATTCTTCCTCATGATCAACTTGCCCGATTACTTTAACTTCCCCCGTTTTAGAATGGAGGGAAACCAGTCTAGTGTAGTCTTCAGATGCATGACCAAACTCATATGTCACCTCACAATTAGCACCTTCATCTGCATCTGTAGCGCTCACTGTAGCAACTACAGTACCTAGAGCTGAATTTTCAACCAGATTTACTTTATAAACAGACTGACTAAACACTCATCCACAGTAAAATTAAATACTTGATCAATCAAATACATTTAGTACACTACTTTCTTCAGTGTAAAGAGGGAAAAAAAACTGTTGAAAGTAAAGCATGCTAGAAATAACTATTAGACCAACTTAGAAAACAAACAAAAAAATCATACACTTAATGTGCTACAAAACGCCACCCCTTCAAATAGCCAGGGCCAACGGTTCAGAATTCTATGACTGCCTAAGAAAAATCAGTTTGCATTGTTTTCCGTGTAATTGCTGAATTAAAAGTTTCAGCACATAATAATTTTGGGGATGTAAGAAGTTTAATGAGAAAACACCTTAGCCTAGCAAACAGCACTATGGAGAGCAACCGATGCTTGCAAGATGCTATCTCAGGATGATTTACACAGAGACAGAGCCAGCACTATTTAATTATGAAAATAACACTGTTGTCCATGCTACAAATATAAATAATAATAATGAATAAGCACAAAAGAATGCCGTCTCAGTTTTTCGACAGGGACCACAAAGTTAAAAAGAACCTTATTCTAAAGCTTTAACTAGTGAGTCAATGAAACGTCGTGCTACTTGTGTACAGTGCACACCATTGAAATTAAAATGCAAATCTCGGCAGTTTCAGAGGACACATCAAACGCTTGACCTCACCCAGTCCGCAGTGCCAATACGGATGTCAACACTTCGCTAGCATTCAGGCTTCAACTACAGACAAACCAGTTTATCAAGGGGCATAAAATGCTCATAACATTTCTCAGATAAATTATTAATTTAATTTTAAAATATGTGCTCAAGAAAAAATTAAACACACCCATTTTTTTTTGCTTTTACACAAAATATATAAGCTGCGTCAAAACAACGTGAAACAAATATGAAAAAAATACGCCAAAAATGAGTGTAAATATAGGTAACGGTTAATGTAATGCATACTGAACCTGAACAGAATCAAGATCGAGTCCTGTTAGATCATCTACAACGCAATCAGTCGTCTTCACAGTCACATCCGACGGCAGGGTTCCTCCTTCATTGTAACAAGTGACGAACTTAAAGTCACTCGTTCGTGATCCTGTGGTCAGATACGCGTCGTAATTGTAGGTGCTGCGGAGAGTTCCCGCTCCCTCCACCTCTGCGTAATTTGGAGGGAGGTACGCGCTGGGAATGGCCACAGCTCTATCAAACAGCAGTCTGGGCTTCCTCCTGTGACAAAACCTCACGGCCAGGATGATGATGATGAAAGTGAGGAAGAAAGTGGAGACGGACACCAGCGCGATGATCAAATAAAAAGTCAGTTTGGAGCTGCTCTCATCATAAGACATGTCTTTCAGTTCAGGAACCTCAGCCAGGTTATCAGAAATTAGTAAATAGACGGCGCAGGTTGCAGAAAGTGAAGGCTGTCCGTTATCTTTGACTGAAACAATGAGATTCTGCTTCGTACTGTCAGATGCAGAAATGTCCCGCTGTGTCCTGATTTCTCCACTGTGCTCACCAATAGTGAAAAGTCCCGGATCAGTCGCTTTCACTATGTGATAAGAAAGCCACGCGTTTTGACCAGAGTCCGAATCCACTGCTATCACCTTGGACACCAAAGAGCCTGACTGGGCAGCTTTGGGCACCATCTCAGTCATGAAGGAGTTTCCTTCCGGAGAGGGGTATAAGATTTGTGGAGAGTTATCATTCTCATCGCTTATGAAGACGTTTACAGTCACGTTACTGCTGAGGGGAGGAGAACCGTTGTCTCTGGCTAAGACGAGCACTTTGAAACTTTTAAACTGCTCATAATCAAAAGACCTCACTGCATGGATAACACCTGTGTCTCCATTAATGGATACAAATGAGGACACTGGAGCACCCCTGACATCAGAAGGTAGAAGAGAATAAACTACAGTGCCATTCTGTCTCCAGTCCGGGTCTGTTGCTGCTACTGTACAAACAGAGGAGCCTGGTTTGTTATTTTCTTTCACATGAGCGCTGTAAACCTGCTCCTCAAATACAGGTGGATTGTCATTCACATCAGCTACTGATAAATTAACAGTTTTAGAGGAGGACAAAGGTGGAGAGCCTTCATCAGTAGCAGTGATTGTAATGTTATAATCAGATACGAGCTCTCGATCTAATTCACCTGTTGTCACCAGAGAATAATAATTTTTAATTGATGGAACGAGTTTAAATGGAACATTTTGCTGAAGTGAACAGTGAACCTGTCGATTATTACCAGAATCTCTATCCTGAACGTTAATGATGCCCACCTCTGTATCAGGTAAAGTGTCCTCAGCTATTGGGCTATTCAATGATTTGATAACTATGATTGGAGCATTGTCATTCACATCTGTAATGTCAATATGTAGATTAGAGTAAGAAGCTAAACCCGCCCCGTCCTTCGCTTGTACACGAAGTTCATAAGTGGACTCTTCCTCATAATCAACTTGCCCGATTACTTTAACTTCCCCCGTTTTAGAGTCGAGGGAAAACAGTCTAGTGTAGTCTTCAGCTGCATGACCAAACTCATATGTTACCTCACCATTAGCACCTTCATCTGCATCTGTAGCGCTCACTGTAGCAACTACAGTACCTAGAGCTGAATTTTCAACCAGATTTACTTTATAAACAGACTGACTAAACACTGGAGCATTATCATTAGCATCCAGTACAGTGACGTGTATGGCTACAGTACCTGATCTCGGTGGAGTCCCACCATCAACTGCAGTGAGAACCAATGTTATTTCCCTCTGCTTCTCACGATCTAATTCTTTGTTAAGAACCAGTTCTCCATATTTTCCCCCAACTGTATTTGTTTGTACAGATAAAGCAAAGTGTTCATTATTTTCCAAAGAATAGCTTTGTACTGTATTCTCTCCTATATCTGCATCGAGTGCTTCATCTAACAAATAGCGAGCTCCTTTGTAAGCTGATTCACGGATTTCTAGTTTAATTATTTCGCGTTTAAACTGGGGTGAATTATCATTGACATCATGTACATGAAGGCTAATACGTTGTAGCTCTAAAGGACTCTCCAACACAAGCTCTGCCGTGATCACGCATGAAGCCTTTTTCCCACAAAGCCCCTCTCTGTCAATCCTTTCAGCTACAGTCAGCTCTCCAGTATTCACATTAATGTCACAGTGGCGTTTTCTGTTACCTTCTGTATCAATACGAGCTTTACGAGCTGCCAGTCTGTTCACATTGAGTCCCAGATCCTTGGCAATATTTCCAATCACAGATCCGCGTTTCATCTCCTCCGGAAAGGAATAGCTCACATCTCCAAAGGCGGCACGCGCCACCATGACGAACAAACAAAAGCCCAGAGAGAGACCAGCAGCCGAGAAGCCTTTTGCCCCCATTTCTTTGAAGTCAGACAAGCCAGATTACTGATGCTTACTTCTCCTTGATACATAAACAATTATTCGTGAATATATGATCCAACCAAGAAGAAAACCCCTTAAAAAGCAGGAACAAAATGGGCTTCAGCGCCGTCGACGGTTTTCTACAACAAGGAGGAGTGACAGCGTTGAAAGTGACATAAGCAGAAGGAGGAGAGAGCGCTGAACGCATATCCACGGGGCTTTGCAGGTGAACAGCGACACTACGAGTCACAACGAGAAACTGCATGTAGCCGCGGCCATACTGAAAACATTCATACATTTAGAAGATGAATTAAACACCCAATAGGTTTTCCTATTGTAATGTCACCAGATTAAGACTCAATTATGTATTTGCCCCTACTGAAGTTCTGTTTTTCACTGCCACCAAATAAAATGTCACTTAGCGTGAAAGATCTATTCAATAATGACTCCCTCAAACCACAGTCTACTTTAAAATGAATAGGATAAATTGTGCAGCACCATGGACAGCGCCAGCGTAGGATTACTGGGAAGCCATTTATCAGAGCGAAAAAAAGTCATTTACGTACAAGGAACATACACATATCTATTCACCGTAATCAGCGGATTACAGTCAGTATTGTAAGCAGTGCAGATCAAACGTAAACAGTATTTTTAGACGTAACAAACGTACAGTATCCGCTTGTTTTTACAATTATATGAAGATCACTTGAGTGAAGAATGTATCAAACGCCTAACACATTAACAGCTGAGTAGTCATGAGTGCTGCAATGTCAAGAAATAAACAGCAACACTACCCAGAAACGTAAGTATTGCACTGCCAGACAAAATATAGACGTCAGCTTATATGAACTGAAGTTTTGAAGAGTAGCATTTTCAAATACTCCGTTCTAAAACAATATAAATAATATAGCCTACCACCTTTCAGCCTACTGATACCAAATATCTTCATTTATTTCAAAATTTTACAGTTCTAGTTTTAATGAGTCATATATATAATTGAAAGCTATGATCCATTGAATATGTAGAAAATGGTACGAAGTTTACTTCATTTACATAATGTTTCAGCAACTCTCCAATCCAGCACAGGAATTTCATAAAATTAAATTTGATTTTCAAAAATAGTTTTCTTAAAGAAAAAAAAAAAAGAAAAAAAAATAGAGGTGATTATAATTTTCCTCAGTGGTACCTGCGTCTCCTTATCTTTAGTTTTTACAGACCTAATATGTGCCAAAGCATTCAGATGCTGAAGGAGACCGAGATGCAGAAGTCATTGGGAGTGAAGAAAAGTCTGTAGAGTGATTAAAAGGACACAGTGCTCATAAATTAGTTAGTGTGATTTCATATGCTGAACGATTTAGCGATCAACGTTCTAAATGTAGTGATCTCGTCTCTCAGTAGTGTTCTTGTCAAAATTGAAAAACTACTCATTGAAGCCTTATGATCATTATTTCTTCTGTTTTAATGAGTACAAAATATCACTACCACACAAAACGTGATCTTTTCATACTTTCATTTTATATCTGAAAAAGTGTATGCAGAGACCTCAAATCAACTTTTTTTTCTTAACAGTGTAATTATTGATTATAGTCCAACGAGTATTAATATTGCTACAAATCATAAGAAAAGAAATCTTGCAAAATCAGTTTACCATTTGTTTCGAAAATTACTACCCAAAACGAATCGTAGGAAGAGGAGAACGAAACGAAGAGGGAAAAAAAAGGTGAAACTCAAACGACTCTGGCAATTGCATTTATGTTTGATCGACATCTCTGTGACTTATTTGTGAGAAATTATACAAACGCAGGAAAAGAAATTCAGGACAAAGTGCCATACCTGTGAGCCATTTGTTGCACTGGTAAATCCTTCAAGATCATCGATAGATGTGTGAGTCTTTTTCAGAGTCAGGTCAGAAGGCAGTGTCCCCTCATTGTAAGAAGTGACGAACTTGAAGTCACTGGTTCGTGATCCTGTGGTCAGATACGCGTCGTAATTGTAGGTGCTGCGGAGAGTTCCCGCTCCCTCCACCTCTGCGTAATTAGGAGAGAGGTATGCGCTGGGAATGGCCACAGCTCCATCAAACAGCAGTCTGGGCTTCCTCCTGTGACAAAACCTCACGGCCAGGATGATGATGATGAAGGTGAGGAAGAAAGTGGAGACGGACACCAGCGTGATGATCAAATAAAAAGTCAGTTTGGAGCTGCTCTCATCATAAGACATGTCTTTCAGTTCAGGAACCTCAGCCAGGTTATCAGAAATTAGTAAATAGACAGGGCAGGTTGCAGAAAGGGAAGGCTGTCCGTTATCTTTGACTGAAACAATGAGATTCTGCTTTGTACTGTCAGATGCAGAAATGTCCCGCTGTGTCCTGATTTCTCCACTGTGGTCACCAATAGTGAAAAGTCCCGGATCAGTCGCTTTCACTATGTGATAAGATAGCCATGCGTTTTGACCAGAGTCCGCATCCACTGCGATCACCTTGGACACCAAAGAGCCTGACTGGGCAGCTTTGGGCACCATCTCAGTCATGAAGGAGTTTCCTTCCGGAGAGGGGTATAAGATTTGTGGAGAGTTATCATTCTCATCACTTATGAAGACGCTCACAGTCACGTTACTGCTGAGGGGAGGAGAACCGTTGTCTCTGGCTAAGACGAGCACTTTGAAACTTTTATACTGCTCATTATCAAAAGACCTCACTGCATGGATAACACCTGTGTCTCCATTAATGGATACAAATGAGGACACTGGAGCACCACTGACATCAGAAGGTACAAGAGAATAAACTACAGTGCCATTCTGTCTCCAGTCCGGGTCTGTTGCTGCTACTGTACAAACAGAGGAGCCTGGTTTGTTATTTTCTTTCACATGAGCGCTGTAAACCTGCTCCTCAAATACAGGTGGATTGTCATTCACATCAGCTACTGATAAATGAACAGTTTTAGAGGAGGACAAAGGTGGAGAGCCTTCATCAGTAGCAGTGATAGTAATGTTATAATCAGATACGAGCTCTCAGTCTAATTCACCTGTTGTCACCAGAGAATAATAATTTTTGAGGGACGGAACAAGTTTAAATGGAACGTTTTGTTGAATGGAGCACTGAATTCGTCCCATATTCTCAGAGTCTCTGTCCTGTACATTAATTATGCCCACCTCTGTACCAGGTAAAGCATTCTCAGGGAGTGGGCTGCTTAATGATTTAAGACCTATAACAGGAGCATTGTCATTTACATCAGTTATTTGTATTATTAGTTTACAATAAGACTTTAAACCTGATCCATCCTTTGCTAAAACTTTTAATTCAAAAGATGTATCTTCTTCAAAGTCAAGCAAACTTTTAACAGTTATTTCTCCACCATCTTCATGAAGGGAAAACAATTCCTCCACTCTCTCAGACACCTGACCAAGAGCATAAGTTACTTTTCCATTCTGTCCCTCATCTGCATCAGTAGCGCTCACAGTAGCCACTACAGTGTCTATAGGAGAATTTTCAGGCAGACTGACTGTATAAACAGACTGACTAAACACTGGAGCATTATCATTAGCATCGAGTACAGTGACGTGTATGGCTACAGTACCTGATCGTGGTGGAGTCCCACCATCAACCGCAGTCAGAATCAATGTTATATCCTGTTGTTGTTCACGATCCAGTTCTTTTTCCAGTACCAGCTCACTGTACTTGCCACTGTCCATATTTGACCGGACATTTAAAGCAAAATGCTCATTTGTTTGCAGTGAGTATGAATGAACAGAATTCTGACCTATATCAGCATCGACAGCTTCATCTAACAGAAATACTGCTCCTTTATCTGCAGACTCTGCTATTTCAATTTCGATCACGTCGATTTTAAAGCGTGGTGAATTGTCATTTATGTCTTCTACACTTAACATGGTTTTGTGTATTTCTAACGGATTCTCCAGTACCACTTCCTGTGTTAAAATGCACGAAGCCTTCTTTCCACAAAGCCCCTCTCTGTCAATCCTTTCCGCTACAGTCAGCTCTCCAGTATTGAGATTAATGTCGAAGTAAAGTTTTCGGTTACCTTCTGTATCAATACGAGCTTTACGAGCTGCCAGTCTGTTCACATCGAGTCCCAGATCCTTGGCTATATTTCCAATCACATATCCGCGTTTCATCTCCTCCGGAAAGGAATAGCTCACTTCTCCAAAGGCGACACGCGCCACCGTGACGAACAAAGAAATGCCCAGAGTGAGACCAGCAGCCGAGAAGCCTTTCCCCCCCATTTCTCTGAAATCAGTCTCTCAATGCGTATTTCCGCGTGTGCAAAAAGGAATATTCGACAATGTCTGGCCCAATCAAGAGGAAAAAACCCAGCAATGAAAGAATTACAATTGTTCACACAGGACGGTCGACGATTTCCAACAACGAGGACAGAGAGCGCTGGACGTGTTAGAAAAGCAGGGGGGGGGTGAGAGAGAGAGAGAGCACTGAGTGTGTTTCAAAAGAGCTTTGCAGGTCAAGAGCGACACCTCCAGTTAAAACGAAAAACTGAATGAGTTTAATGAAAAATATAATTTAATTTATGTATTCAGTTTTTGTTTAGGTTAAAAATGAATTAAGTGAGTATTGATGACAAAACACTAAATCAATTTACAGAGACGTTGCACTTAACGTTATTATATAAAACTTTGATCATTTAGTGCTTATAAATAAGCTGTCACACCTTCCTTATAACAGCCTCGACTCACATCTAATTACAACGGAGTGTAGCCGCACCATGGACAGCGCCACTGTGAACAACACAAATACATGCCCATCAATGAAGAAAGCAAGGCTCAGAACAGTCGGTTCCACATGAATGGAAATCATTACTTCAAAACATTTTTGTTTTGAACTGAGTTGATGCAATACATATTTTATTCTTGTGGAACCGACGTCTACATTTGAGTCAAGCAAAATCATTTTCCCCTCCGCCCGACAAAAAGCATCTCGCTCAGTTCTATTAAATACCGTTACCTAAAATTAGAAGTTTCTGCTATTTCATTAGTCTCTTCTCTGCGTAAATCTAAGTTGGGTCTTACCAACATGATTCCCTGTAACATCTTTCAACCTGTAAATTGACAAAAACTGTGCAATGTCCTAGGAAAGGATGGATGTATCGCTTTCTGACATTCCAAGCATGATTGAATTTACACAAAACTTAGAAAGCTGAAGACCCAAGAAGCATGATAGCTGACATTTTTATCATGTTAAAATCAGGCTGTAATATGAAGGTTGGTACGAGAAAATAACAGCATTCAATACTGAAAAGCACATTACATAACTATTAAACGTTTTTCCCGACACACCACAGCAAATGTTTTGTTTAGTGGCAGCTCATACATCGATCACTTAAATGAAGAACTGGATTTAAGATTATAAACGGTTCACAAAGAACGGATTATAAAACTCGCAAAAGTAATAAAGAACAACGCACTGAAACTCATAATGAAAGAATTTGGCAGAACGTCTCTGGGCAACTAAAAATTTGTCGGAAATAATGTGATTATTATAGTAACGCATGCATGAAATTATTTACTTGTATTGCTAATCTGAAAAACAGAGAAGATATGAAGATTTATAATTGCAATCATTAGTAAAATGTAACTTTATCAGTCATCAACATTAAATCACAGTTCAGGAAAATAGTTTATAGATAGCAAACCAGAAGAAGCCTGACACATGAAGCAACTGATATAAAAAGATTATTCGAAAAAGCAAATTTGAAACATTTTAAAATGCTTCAATTTTTTAATTATTATTTAATTAAAAAAAAAACTATGAAAGCCTGCTTGCACATGACAAATTAACACCTGTAAGCACGGAATAAATGGAAAACACATGTCATATGTCGCATGGTCCACGTGAAAAATCTGTTTATGCATGGACAAACTTCTGAACGGGCCTCGGTTGTTGTCCAAAATTTTTAGACAGGAAATTCTTATCTGAAACTGTCGAGTTAAGTTTGCGAAACTACTTTCAACATACCGTCAAACTGGCATACGGTGGTACAATGGAAAGGTCATGAGCTCAGTTGAGCTCAAAACATTTGTAACACGCATATCAAACAAAAAGAAAAATTACGAATGAATATTGATTCATTCAGCACGTGGTACATCGAATGGATCGATCTGAGACGAAAGCTCAGGAGCAGTGGTGAGAAAATGATAATTAATGTGACGCGAGTGCATATAAGCAAATCGAAACTCATTAACAATGAAAAAAAAACCACATAGACTACTCTGTCGTGCCTTGTGTATGATAGATGTGCTTCTGAGTTACAGACTACGACTAAGAAAAAAAAAATATTAACAACTCATGAAAATAAGAGGCCATACCTGAGAATGATTAGTAGTGCATAATCCGTCTAGATCATCGACAGACATTTGAGTTTTCTTCAGAGTCAGGTCCGCAGGCAGGGTTCCGTCATTATAAGAAGTGACGAACTTGAAGTCACTGGTTTGTGATCCTGTGGTCAGATACGCATCGTAATTGTAGGTGCTGCGGAGAGTTCCCGCTCCCTCCACCTCTGCGTAATTAGGAGGGAGGTACGCGCTGGGAATGGCCACAGCTCCGTCAAACAGCAGTCTGGGCTTCCTCCTGTGACAAAACCTCACGGCCAGGATGATGATGATGAAGGTGAGGAAGAAAGTGGAGACGGACACCAGCGCGATGATCAAATAAAAAGTCAGTTTGGAGCTGCTCTCATCATAAGACATGTCTTTCAGTTCAGGAATCTCAGCCAGGTTATCAGAAATAAGTAAATAGACGGCGCAGGTTGCAGAAAGTGAAGGCTGTCCGTTATCTTTGACTGAAACAATGAGATTCTGCTTCGTACTGTCAGATTCAGAAATGTCCCGCTGTGTCCTGATTTCTCCACTGTGCTCACCAATAGTGAAAAGTCCCGGATCAGTCGCTTTCACTATGTGATAAGAAAGCCACGCGTTTTGACCAGAGTCCGAATCCACTGTTATCACCTTCGAGACAAGAGAGCCTGACTGGGCAGCTTTGGGCACCATCTCAGTCATGAAGGTGTTTCCTTCCGGAGAGGGGTATAAGATTTGTGGAGAGTTATCATTCTCATCACTTATGAAGACGCTCACAGTCACGTTACTGCTGAGGGGAGGAGAACCGTTGTCTCTGGCTAAGACGAGCACTTTGAAACTTTTAAACTGCTCATAATCAAAAGACCTCACTGCATGGATAACACCTGTGTCTCCATTAATGGATACAAATGAGGACACTGGAGCACCACTGACATCAGAAGGTAGAAGAGAATAAACTACAGTGCCATTCTGTCTCCAGTCCGGGTCTGTTGCTGCTACGTAACAAACAGAGGAGCCTGGTTTGTTATTTTCTTTCACATGAGCGCTGTAAACCTGCTCCTCAAATACAGGTGGATTGTCATTCACATCAGCTACTGATAAATGAACAGTTTTAGAGGAGGACAAAGGTGGAGAGCCTTCATCAGTAGCAATTATTGTAATGTTATAATCAGATACGAGCTCCCGGTCTAATTCACCTGTTGTCACCAGAGAATAATAATTTTTAATTGATGGAACGAGTTTAAATGGAACATTTTGCTGAAGTGAACAGTGAACCTGGCCGTTATTTTCAGCATCTCGGTCTTGTACATTAATGATTCCCACTTCTGTAGAAAGTGGTACGTTCTCTGGGACTGGACTATGAAGTCTTTTGATGAGTATGACAGGTGCGTTGTCATTAATGTCTGATATATCTATCACTACAGTAGCAAATGATACCAGCCCTAAACCATCAGTAGCTTGGACTTGTAGTTCAAAAGCTGTCTCCTCCTCGTAATCTAGAGATGCTATTAAAACGATTTGTCCTGAATTAGGATCGAGAGAGAATGTTGCTAAATCGTTGTCGGAAACGTGACTAAACTCATATGAAACCTCCCCATTCACACCATAATCTGCATCAGTAGCGCTCACAGTAGCCACTACAGTGTCTAGAGGAGAATTTTCAGGCAGACTGACCTTATAAACAGCCTGACTAAACACTGGAGCATTATCATTAGCATCCAGTACAGTGACGTGTATGGCTACAGTACCTGATCTCGGTGGAGTCCCACCATCAACCGCAGTGAGAATCAGTGATGCCTCCTGTTCCCGCTCGCGATCCAACTCCTTATCCAACACTAATTCACAGTAAACCCGTCCTCCTGCTTTCGAGCTGACAGATAATGTGAAATGTTCATTCTGTGATATTGAGTAGCTCTGGACGGAGTTTGTTCCTATATCTGCATCGTGAGCCTCCTCCAGGAGAAAACGAGAGCCTTTGTCTGCAGATTCACTAATCTCCAATTTTATTACATCCTTTTTAAATATAGGAGCATTGTCGTTTACATCCAGTACGTTTATGTTAATTTGCTGAGATTCTAAAGGATTCTCCAGCACCAGCTCCTGTTTTATAACGCATACAGTCTTCTTTCCGCAAAGCCCCTCTCTGTCAATCCTTTCTGCTACAGTCAGTTCTCCAGTATTCACATTAATGTCGCAGTATTTTTTCCGGTTACCTTCTGTATCAATGCGAGCTTTACGATCCGACAGTCTGTTCACATCCAGGCCGAGGTCCTTGGCTAGATTTCCAATCACAGATCCGCGTTTCATCTCCTCCGGAAAAGAATAGCTCACATCTCCATAAACGGTGTCCGCCATAACAAAAACGCTGAGACAAAGCTGAAGCGCGACCGAGAGCGCGCCTTTGTTTCCCATTTTACACTGTAGACCGGTTATGTTCAAGGTATCAAATAATAAACAACATCAATTTAAATAAACAATGCTGTGAAAGTAAATTCGCACAGGCCTGCTCTGCGATAAGCAGAATTATCCAACACCACAAAAGAAGCTGGTTATGGAAGAGACAACGCCAGTGGGTGGAGAGATGAACATGCTTGGTTTCACAGGTAAACAGCGACACCACGAGTTACATTATTGCTATGTATATCACATGAATCTATAAAAGGTCAATTTATCGTTAGCAAGTAGGAAACAAATTATGTAAAAGCACAGAACAGAAGACTTGCGCATGCCCACTATTTTATTGACGCAGCAACATTGCATCTGTACTCGTTTTTGCAGCATCACGGACAGCAACAAGATGGGCAACGGTCGTACCGTCAGTGTTAAACTGCAAACATACGCATCTTCTAAGCCGCTTCCCTTTCTGGGTCGCATGTGTGTTAAACTGGTAAAACACAACATTTTGTGTTTCCTAGACAAAAGATATATGATGTAGAATGTTGTGCACTTCATTAAATTCACTTATAAAATCGCTCCTGCTCTGAAAAGTTTCAAATTAAATCAGCTGATTTCGTTTAAGACGAACAATCAATAATGAAATGATTTGCATGGAAAACAAGAAAGTGTGCGGTGCAGGAAGGCAAACAAGATTGGAATTGGAAACACTGATCAAGATTTTTTTTCAAGAAAAAAAGGGAAGAAACAGTCCACTATGAAAAAAATAAGACTGTCTAACACAACTGCCTTCAGTTATTTCAAGACTACGCGCAATTCACAAACACCTAATCTCCTTTTGAAATGTTCTCTTACTTTCTGACCTACAAGCTTAATTTCCTAACGCTGTTTAAAGAGAGCGGACACGTTTTTACGTCCTAAAGCTCGCTGTAGATAGAATTATATTTCTTACATTACACACGAAAACCATCCCCATACAATATGTTCATTAAACATTAATCTGAGTGGTAAGATCAGATGGGACTCAGGGCAAAACAATGAAACCCTCCCCCAGTGCGACAGTTACTTTTCTATTAATTGAACGTGTCACATAAATAACGTTACATACCATTTTTGTCAGATAAATTTGTACAGCAGTTTTCATATTTGAACACTGGAAAATGTTTACAGTAAGAAACATGCCAAATTTTCAACTGTATCTGAATCGTAATCACAAAATACCCACCATGATACTCGTCCATGAACGTTGAACGCAAAAAAAAAAAAAAAAAAAAACCAACCAGCTCGGTTACTTAAACATTTCAGCGCAAATAAGATCCCTTAAATACAACACTTAAAATCCCTGTGCACGTAAAACTAAAGCTCAGTAATACCTTCAAATCAACCCTGCAGAAACTAAAATTATAAGTTCGTGTTCTCAGAAGGAAGCTAGCTAGAGTGACCGGGAGAGCAGAGGAGGCTAAAGTCTGATCTGCTGCTCTTTTGCTGAATTTAGTTATTTTAAGCAAACGTTCTCCTCCCCTCTCAGCCCCACACCTGTCTCCTCTTCTGATTCACTTTGTAAATCTGTGAACAAAAACCGCCATGCTGTGCAGGCTGACTTTTTAAACTAGCTCGCCATCTCGCACTGCTATATGTTTCTGAAGTAATAGTATCCTCTATTACGACATTACTGCTAAAAAAAACATCGAGTGAGAGATTAAGGGTCACAGGGGCGGGAAAACAGCTTGTTTTCATATTAATGAGTCCGCGCTGTAATTTGGTTAATCATTAGAGCAAATAGCCTAGACGGTCCAACAAACAGGTAAGGTTACTGACGGAATATCTCCCTGTACTCGTTACGGGTTCGGATTATATTGTGACTGCACCCCAGTTCACCAGTATTTACTCCACTGCTATTACCTATATGATATGAATGCTAATTTAAAGAGCCCAAGCCACAACCTTATATAGTTGCCGTTGTCGTGTACGACAAAAGTGAAACCAAGTAAACAACTGGTTAATCAAAGGAGTCATTACATAAACATGTGCACTTCATTTTAAAATACACCGTAGATAAAAACTACAGCCATACCTTAGTTACAGCCTCAAATTCGTCACCAGCACATCCCATCAGGGTCTCTAAAGACTTATTCTTCTTCAGAGTCAGGTCCGCAGGGAGGGTTCCTCCTTCATTGTAAGAAGTGACGAACTTGAAGTCACTGGTTCGTGATCCTGTGGTCAGATACGCATCGTAATTGTAGGTGCTGCGGAGAGTTCCCGCTCCCTCCACCTCTGCGTAATTAGGAGGGAGGTACGCGCTGGGAATGGCCACAGCTCCGTCAAACAGCAGTCTGGGCTTCCTCCTGTGACAAAACCTCACGGCCAGGATGATGATGATGAAGGTGAGGAAGAAAGTGGAGACGGACACCAGCGCGATGATCAAATAAAAAGTCAGTTTGGAGCTGCTCTCATCATAAGACATGTCTTTCAGTTCAGGAACCTCAGCCAGGTTATCAGAAATAAGTAAATAGACGGCGCAGGTTGCAGAAAGGGAAGGCTGTCCGTTATCTTTGACTGAAACAATGAGATTCTGCTTCGTACTGTCAGATTCAGAAATGTCCCGCTGCGTCCTGATTTCTCCACTGTGCTCACCAATAGTGAAAAGTCCCGGATCAGTCGCTTTCACTATGTGATAAGAAAGCCACGCGTTTTGACCAGAGTCCGAATCCACTGCTATCACCTTGGACACCAGAGAGCCTGACTGGGCAGCTTTGGGCACCATCTCAGTCATGAAGGAGTTTCCTTCCGGAGAGGGGTATAAGATTTGTGGAGAGTTATCATTCTCATCACTTATGAAGATGCTCACAGTCACGTTACTGCTGAGGGGAGGAGAACCGTTGTCTCTGGCTAAGACGAGCACTTTGAAACTTTTAAACTGCTCATAATCAAAAGACCTCACTGCATGGATAACACCTGTGTCTCCATGAATGGATACAAATGAGGACACTGGAGCACCCCTGACATCAGAAGGTAGAAGAGAATAAACTACAGTGCCATTCTGTCTCCAGTCCGGGTCTGTTGCTGCTACTGTACAAACAGAGGAGCCTGGTTTGTTATTTTCTTTCACATGAGCGCTGTAAACCTGCTCCTCAAATACAGGTGGATTGTCATTCACATCAGCTACTGATAAATGAACAGTTTTAGAGGAGGACAAAGGTGGAGAGCCTTCATCAGTAGCAGTGATTGTAATGTCATAATCAGATACGAGCTCCCGGTCTAATTCACCTGTTGTCACCAGAGAATAATAATTTTTAATTGATGGAACGAGTTTAAATGGAACATTTTGCTGAAGTGAACAGTGAACTTGGCCGTTATTGTCAGCATCTCGGTCTTGTACATTAATGATTCCCACTTCTGTAGAAAGTGGTACGTTCTCTGGGACTGGACTATACAGTGTGTCAATGAGTATAACAGGTGCGTTGTCATTAATGTCTGATATGTCTATCACTACAGTAGCAAATGATACCAGCCCTAAACCATCAGTAGCTTGGATTTGTAGTTCAAAAATTGTCTCCCCCTCGTAATCTAGAGATGCTATTAAAACGATTTGTCCTGAATTAGGATCGAGAGAGAATGTTGCTAAATCGTTGTCGGAAACGTGACTAAACTCATATGAAACCTCCCCATTCACACCATAGTCAGCATCAGTAGCGCTCACAGTAGCCACTACAGTGTCTAGAGGAGAATTTTCAGGCAGACTGACCTTATAAACAGCCTGAGTAAACACTGGAGCATTATCATTAGCATCCAGTACAGTGACTTGTATGGCTACAGTACCTGATCTCGGTGGAGTCCCACCATCAACCGCAGTGAGAATCAGTGTTACCTCCTGTTCCCGCTCGCGATCCAACTCCTTATCTAGCACTAATTCACAGTAAACCCGTCCTCCTGCTTTCGAGCTGACAGATAATGTGAAATGTTCATTCTGTGATATTGAGTAGCTCTGGACGGAGTTTGTTCCTATATCTGCATCGTGAGCCTCCTCCAGGAGAAAACGAGAGCCTTTGTCTGCAGATTCACTAATCTCCAATTTTATTACATCCTTTTTAAATACAGGAGCATTGTCGTTCACATCCTGTACGTTTATGTTAATTCGCTGAGATTCTAGTGGATTTTGCAGCACCAGCTCCTGTTTTATAACGCATACAGTCTTCTTTCCGCAAAGCCCCTCTCTGTCAATCCTTTCTGCTACTGTCAGTTCTCCAGTATTCACATTAATGTCGCAGTATTTTTTCCGGCTACCTTCTGTATCAATGCGAGCTTTACGAACCGACAGTCTGTTCACATCCAGGCCGAGGTCCTTGGCTAGATTTCCAATCACAGATCCGCGTTTCATCTCCTCCGGAAAAGAATAGCTCACATCTCCATAAACGGTGTCCGCCATAACAAAAACGCTGAGACAAAGCTGAAGCGCGACCGAGAGCGCGCCTTTGTTTCCCATTTTACACTGTAGACCGGTTATGTTCAAGGTATCAAATAATAAACAACATCAATTTAAATAAACAACGCCGTGAAAGTAAATTCGCACAGGCCTGCTCTGCGATAAGCAGAATTATCCAACACCACAAAAGAAGCTGGTTATGGAAGAGACAACGCCAGTGGGTGGAGAGATGAACATCGCTTGGTTTCACAGGTAAACAGCGACACCACGAGTTACATTATTGCTATGTATATCACATGAATCTATAAAAGGTCAATTTATCGTTAGCACGTAGATTTAACTGCAGGCTTTAGTTTCAAATAAATAGTATAATTGGAAACAAATTATGTAAAAGCACAGAACAGAAGACTTGCGCATGCCCACTATTTTATTGACGCAGCAACATTGCATCTGTACTCGTTTTTGCAGCACCACGGACAGCAACAAGATGGGCAACGGTCGTACCATCAGTGTTAAACTGCAAACACACGCATCTTCTAAGCCGCTTCCCTTTCTGGGTCGCATGTGTGTTAAACTGGTAAAACACAACATTTTGTGTTTCCTAGACAAAAGATATATGATGTAGAATGTTGTGCACTTCATTAAATTCACTTATAAAATCGCTCCTGCTCTGAAAAGTTTCAAATTAAATCAGCTGATTTCGTTTAAGACGAACAATCAATAATGAAATGATTTGCATGGAAAACAAGAAAGTGTGCGGTGCAGGAAGGCAAACAAGATTGGAATTGGAAACACTGATCAAGATTTTTTTTCAAGAAAAAAAGGAAAGAAACAGTCCACTATGAAAAAAATAAGACTGTCTAACACAACTGCCTTCAGTTATTTCAAAACTACGCGCAATTCACAAACACCTAATCTCCTTTTGAAATGTTCTCTTACTTTCTGACCTACAAGCTTAATTTCCTAACGCTGTTTAAAGAGAGCGGACACGTTTTTACGTCCTAAAGCTCGCTGTAGATAGAATTATATTTCTTACATTACACACGAAAACAATCCCCATACAATATGTTCATTAAACATTAATCTGAGTGGTAAGATTAGATGGGACTCAGGGCAAAACAATGAAACCCTCCCCCAGTGCGACAGTTACTTTTCTATTAATTGAACGTGTCACATAAATAACGTTACATACCATTTTTGTCAGATAAATTTGTACAGCAGTTTTCATATTTGAACACTGGAAAATGTTTACAGTAAGAAACATGCCAAATTTTAAACTGTATCTGAATCGTAATCACAAAATACCCACCTAACCATGATACTCGTCCATGAACGTTGAACGCAAAAAAAAAAAAAAAAAAAACAGCTCGGTTACTTAAACATTTCAGCGCAAATAAGATCCCTTAAATACAACACTTAAAATCCCTGTGCACGTAAAACTAAAGCTCAGTAATACCTTCAAATCAACCCTGCAGAAACTAAAATTATAAGTTCGTGTTCTCAGAAGGAAGCTAGCTAGAGTGACCGGGAGAGCAGAGGAGGCTAAAGTCTGATCTGCTGCTCTTTTGCTGAATTTAGTTATTTTAAGCAAACGTTCTCCTCCCCTCTCAGCCCCACACCTGTCTCCTCTTCTGATTCACTTTGTAAATCTGTGAACAAAAAACCGCCATGCTGTGCAGGCTGACTTTTTAAACTAGCTCGCCATCTCGCACTGCTATATGTTTCTGAAATAACAGTATCCTCTATTACGACATTACTGCTAAAAAAAACATCGAGTGAGAGATTAAGGGTCACAGGGGCGGGAAAACAGCTTGTTTTCATATTAATGAGTCCGCGCTGTAATTTGGTTAATCATTAGAGCAAATAGCCTAGACGGTCCAACAAACAGGTAAGGTTACTGACGGAATATCTCCCTGTACTCGTTACGGGTTCGGATTATATGGTGACTGCACCCCAGTTCACCAGTATGTACTCCACTGCTATTACCTATATGATATGAAGGCTAATTTAAAGAGCCCAAGCGACAACCTTATATAGTTGCCGTTGTCGTGTACGACAAAAGTGAAACCATGTAAACAACTGGTTAATCAAAGGAGTCATTACATAAACATGTGCACTTCATTTTAAAATACACCGTAGATAAAAACTACAGCCATACCTGAGTTACAGCCTCAAGTTCGTCACCAGCACATCCCATCAGGGTCTCTAAAGACTTGTTCTTCTTCAGAGTCAGGTCAGCAGGCAGAGTCCCTTCATTATAAGAAGTGACGAACTTGAAGTCACTGGTTCGTGATCCTGTGGTCAGATACGCATCGTAATTGTAGGTGCTGCGGAGAGTTCCCGCTCCCTCCACATCTGCGTAATTAGGAGGGAGGTACGCGCTGGGAATTGCCACAGCTCCGTCAAACAGCAGTCTGGGCTTCCTCCTGTGACAAAACCTCACAGCCAGGATGATGATGATGAAGGTGAGGAAGAAAGTGGAGACGGACACCAGCGCGATGATCAAATAAAAAGTCAGTTTGGAGCTGCTCTCATCATAAGACATGTCTTTCAGTTCAGGAACCTCAGCCAGGTTATCAGAAATGAGTAAATAGACGACGCAGGTTGCAGAAAGTGAAGGCTGTCCGTTATCTTTGACTGAAACAATGAGATTCTGCTTCGTACTGTCAGATTCAGAAATGTCCCGCTGCGTCCTGATTTCTCCACTGTGCTCACCAATAGTGAAAAGTCCCGGATCAGTCGCTTTCACTATGTGGTAAGAAAGCCACGCGTTTTGACCAGAGTCCGCATCCACTGCTATCACCTTGGAGACAAGAGAGCCTGACTGGGCAGCTTTGGGCACCATCTCAGTGATGAAGGAATTTCCTTCCGGAGAGGGGTATAAGATTTGTGGAGAGTTATCATTCTCATCACTTATGAAGACGCTCACAGTCACGTTACTGCTGAGGGGAGGAGAACCGTTGTCTCTGGCTAAGACGAGCACTTTGAAACTTTTAAACTGCTCATAATCAAAAGACCTCACTGCATGGATAACACCTGTGTCTCCATTAATGGATACAAATGAGGACACTGGAGCACCACTGACACCAGAAGGTAGAAGAGAATAAACTACAGTGCCATTCTGTCTCCAGTCCGGGTCTGTTGCTGCTACTGTACAAACAGAGGAGCCTGGTTTGTTATTTTCTTTCACATGAGCGCTGTAAACCTGCTCCTCAAATACAGGTGGATTGTCATTCACATCAGCTACTGATAAATGAACAGTTTTAGAGGAGGACAAAGGTGGAGAGCCTTCATCAGTAGCAGTGACTGTAATGTCATAATCAGATACGAGCTCCCGGTCTAATTCACCTGTTGTCACCAGAGAATAATAATTTTTAATTGATGGAACGAGTTTAAATGGAACATTTTGCTGAAGTGAACAGTGAACCTGGCCGTTATTGTCAGCATCTCGGTCTTGTACATTAATGATTCCCACTTCTGTAGAAAGTGGTACGTTCTCTGGGACTGGACTATACAGTGTGTCAATGAGTATAACAGGTGCGTTGTCATTAACGTCTGATATGTCTATCACTACAGTAGCAAATGATACCAGCCCTAAACCATCAGTAGCTTGGATTTGTAGTTCACAAATTGTCTCCTCCTCGTAATCTAGAGATGCTATTAAAACGATTTGTCCTGAATTAGGATCGAGAGAGAATGTTGCTAAATCATTCTCGGAAACGTGACTAAACTCATATGAAACCTCTCCATTCACACCATAGTCAGCATCAGTAGCGCTCACAGTAGCCACTACAGTGTCCAGAGGAGAATTTTCAGGCACGCTGACCTTATAAACAGCCTGACTAAACACTGGAGCATTATCATTAGCATCCAGTACAGTGACGTGTATGGCTACAGTACCTGATCTCGGTGGAGTTCCACCATCAACCGCAGTGAGAATCAGTGATGCCTCCTGTTCCCGCTCGCGATCCAACTCCTTATCCAGCACTAATTCACAGTAAACCCGTCCTCCTGCTTTCGAGCTGACAGATAATGTGAAATGTTCATTCTGTGATATTGAGTAGCTCTGGACGGAGTTTGTTCCTATATCTGCATCGTGAGCCTCCTCCAGGAGAAAACGAGACCCTTTAGCTGCAGATTCCCTAATTTCCAATTTTATTACATCCTTTTTAAATACAGGAGCATTGTCGTTCACATCCTGTACGTTTATGTTAATTCGCTGAGATTCTAGTGGATTTTGCAGCACCAGCTCCTGTTTTATAACGCATACAGTCTTCTTTCCGCAAAGCCCCTCTCTGTCAATCCTTTCTGCTACAGTCAGTTCTCCAGTATTCACATTAATGTCGCAGTATTTTTTCCGGCTACCTTCTGTATCGATGCGAGCTTTACGATCCGACAGTCTGTTCACATCCAGGCCGAGGTCCTTGGCTAGATTTCCAATCACAGATCCGCGTTTCATCTCCTCCGGAAAAGAATAGCTCACATCTCCATAAACAGTGACCGCCATAACAAAAACGCTGAGACAAAGCTGAAGCGCGACCGAGAGCGCGCCTTTGTTTCCCATTTTACACTGTAGACCGGTTATGTTCAAGGTATCAAATAATAAACAACATCAATTTAAATAAACAACGCCGTGAAAGTAAATTCGCACAGGCCTGCTCTGCGATAAGCAGAATTATCCAACACCACAAAAGAAGCTGGTTATGGAAGAGACAACGCCAGTGGGTGGAGAGATGAACATCGCTTGGTTTCACAGGTAAACAGCGACACCACGAGTTACATTATTGCTATGTATATCACATGAATCTATAAAAGGTCAATTTATCGTTAGCAAGTAGATTTAACTGCAGGCTTTAGTTTCAAATAAATAGTATAATTGGAAACAAATTATGTAAAAGCACAGAACAGAAGACTTGCGCATGCCCACTATTTTATTGACGCAGCAACATTGCATCTGTACTCGTTTTTGCAGCACCACGGACAGCAACAAGATGGGCAACGGTCGTACCATCAGTGTTAAACTGCAAACATACGCATCTTCTAAGCCGCTTCCCTTTCTGGGTCGCATGTGTGTTAAACTGGTAAAACACAACATGTTGTGTTTCCTAGACAAAAGATATATGATGTAGAATGTTGTGCACTTCATTAAATTCACTTATAAAATCTCTCCTGCTCTGAAAAGTTTCAAATTAAATCAGCTGATTTCGTTTAAAACGAACAATCAATAATGAAATGATTTGCATTGAAAACAAGAAAGTGTGCGGTACAGGAAGGCAAACAAGATTGGAATTGGAAACACTGATCAAGATATTTTTTCAAGAACAAAAGGAAAGAAACAGTCCACTATGAAAAAAATAAGACTGTCTAACACAACTGCCTTCAGTTATTTCAAAACTACACGCTATTCACAAACACCTAATCTCCTTTTGAAATGTTCTCTTACTTTCTGACCTACAAGCTTAATTTCCTAACGCTGTTTAAAGAGAGCGGACACGTTTTTACGTCCTAAAGCTCGCTGTAAATAGAACAATATTTCTTACATTACACACGAAAACCATCCCCATACAATATGTTCATTAAACATTAATCTGAGTGGTAAGATCAGATGGGACTCAGGGCAAAACAATGAAACCCTCCCCCAGTGCGTCAGTTACTTTTCTATTAATTGAACGTGTCACATTAATAACGTTACATAGCATTTTGTCAGATAAATTTGTACAGCAGTTTTCATATTTGAACACTGGAAAATGTTTACAGTAAGAAACATGCCAAATTTTCAACTGTATCTGAATCGTAATCACAAAATACCCACCTAACCATGATACTCGTCCATGAACGTTGAACGCAAAAAAAAAAAAAAAAAAACAGCTCGGTTACTTAAACATTTCAGCGCAAATAAGATCCCTTAAATACAACACTTTAAATCCCTGGGCACGTAAAACTAAAGCTCAGTAATACCTTCAAATCAACCCTGCAGAAACTAAAATTATAAGTTCGTGTTCTCAGAAGGAAGCTAGCTAGAGTGACCGGGAGAGCAGAGGAGGCTAAAGTCTGATCTGCTGCTCTTTTGCTGAATTTAGTTATTTTAAGCAAACGTTCTCCTCCCCTCTCAGCCCCACACCTGTCTCCTCTTCTGATTCACTTTGTAAATCTGTGAACAAAAACCGCCATGCTGTGCAGGCTGACTTTTTAAACTAGCTCGCCATCTCGCACTGCTATATGTTTCTGAAATAACAGTATCCTCTATTACGACTGTACTGCTAAAAAGACCATCGAGTGAGAGATTAAGGGTCACAGGGGCGGGAAAAGAGCTTGTTTTCATATTAATGAGTCCGCGCTGTAATTTGGTTAATCATTAGAGCAAATAGCCTAGACGGTCCAACAAACAGGTAAGGTTACTGACGGAATATCTCCCGGTACTCGTTACGGGTTCGGATTATATGGTGACTGCACCCCAGTTCACCAGTATTTACTCCACTGCTATTACCTATATGATATGAATGCTAATTTAAAGAGCCCAAGCGACAACCTTATATAGTTGCCGTTGTCGTGTATGTCGATATTGAGTAGCTCTGGACGGAGTTTGTTCCTATATCTGCATCGTGAGCCTCCTCCAGGAGAAAACGAGACCCTTTAGCTGCAGATTCCCTAATTTCCAATTTTATTACATCCTTTTTAAATACAGGAGCATTGTCGTTCACATCCTGTACGTTTATGTTAATTCGCTGAGATTCTAGTGGATTTTGCAGCACCAGCTCCTGTTTTATAACGCATACAGTCTTCTTTCCGCAAAGCCCCTCTCTGTCAATCCTTTCTGCTACAGTCAGTTCTCCAGTATTCACATTAATGTCGCAGTATTTTTTCCGGCTACCTTCTGTATCGATGCGAGCTTTACGATCCGACAGTCTGTTCACATCCAGGCCGAGGTCCTTGGCTAGATTTCCAATCACAGATCCGCGTTTCATCTCCTCCGGAAAAGAATAGCTCACATCTCCATAAACAGTGACCGCCATAACAAAAACGCTGAGACAAAGCTGAAGCGCGACCGAGAGCGCGCCTTTGTTTCCCATTTTACACTGTAGACCGGTTATGTTCAAGGTATCAAATAATAAACAACATCAATTTAAATAAACAACGCCGTGAAAGTAAATTCGCACAGGCCTGCTCTGCGATAAGCAGAATTATCCAACACCACAAAAGAAGCTGGTTATGGAAGAGACAACGCCAGTGGGTGGAGAGATGAACATCGCTTGGTTTCACAGGTAAACAGCGACACCACGAGTTACATTATTGCTATGTATATCACATGAATCTATAAAAGGTCAATTTATCGTTAGCAAGTAGATTTAACTGCAGGCTTTAGTTTCAAATAAATAGTATAATTGGAAACAAATTATGTAAAAGCACAGAACAGAAGACTTGCGCATGCCCACTATTTTATTGACGCAGCAACATTGCATCTGTACTCGTTTTTGCAGCACCACGGACAGCAACAAGATGGGCAACGGTCGTACCATCAGTGTTAAACTGCAAACATACGCATCTTCTAAGCCGCTTCCCTTTCTGGGTCGCATGTGTGTTAAACTGGTAAAACACAACATGTTGTGTTTCCTAGACAAAAGATATATGATGTAGAATGTTGTGCACTTCATTAAATTCACTTATAAAATCTCTCCTGCTCTGAAAAGTTTCAAATTAAATCAGCTGATTTCGTTTAAAACGAACAATCAATAATGAAATGATTTGCATTGAAAACAAGAAAGTGTGCGGTACAGGAAGGCAAACAAGATTGGAATTGGAAACACTGATCAAGATATTTTTTCAAGAACAAAAGGAAAGAAACAGTCCACTATGAAAAAAATAAGACTGTCTAACACAACTGCCTTCAGTTATTTCAAAACTACACGCTATTCACAAACACCTAATCTCCTTTTGAAATGTTCTCTTACTTTCTGACCTACAAGCTTAATTTCCTAACGCTGTTTAAAGAGAGCGGACACGTTTTTACGTCCTAAAGCTCGCTGTAAATAGAACAATATTTCTTACATTACACACGAAAACCATCCCCATACAATATGTTCATTAAACATTAATCTGAGTGGTAAGATCAGATGGGACTCAGGGCAAAACAATGAAACCCTCCCCCAGTGCGTCAGTTACTTTTCTATTAATTGAACGTGTCACATTAATAACGTTACATAGCATTTTGTCAGATAAATTTGTACAGCAGTTTTCATATTTGAACACTGGAAAATGTTTACAGTAAGAAACATGCCAAATTTTCAACTGTATCTGAATCGTAATCACAAAATACCCACCTAACCATGATACTCGTCCATGAACGTTGAACGCAAAAAAAAAAAAAAAAAAACAGCTCGGTTACTTAAACATTTCAGCGCAAATAAGATCCCTTAAATACAACACTTTAAATCCCTGGGCACGTAAAACTAAAGCTCAGTAATACCTTCAAATCAACCCTGCAGAAACTAAAATTATAAGTTCGTGTTCTCAGAAGGAAGCTAGCTAGAGTGACCGGGAGAGCAGAGGAGGCTAAAGTCTGATCTGCTGCTCTTTTGCTGAATTTAGTTATTTTAAGCAAACGTTCTCCTCCCCTCTCAGCCCCACACCTGTCTCCTCTTCTGATTCACTTTGTAAATCTGTGAACAAAAAACCGCCATGCTGTGCAGGCTGACTTTTTAAACTAGCTCGCCATCTCGCACTGCTATATGTTTCTGAAATAACAGTATCCTCTATTACGACTGTACTGCTAAAAAGACCATCGAGTGAGAGATTAAGGGTCACAGGGGCGGGAAAAGAGCTTGTTTTCATATTAATGAGTCCGCGCTGTAATTTGGTTAATCATTAGAGCAAATAGCCTAGACGGTCCAACAAACAGGTAAGGTTACTGACGGAATATCTCCCGGTACTCGTTACGGGTTCGGATTATATGGTGACTGCACCCCAGTTCACCAGTATTTACTCCACTGCTATTACCTATATGATATGAATGCTAATTTAAAGAGCCCAAGCGACAACCTTATATAGTTGCCGTTGTCGTGTACGACAAAAGTGAAACCATGTAAACAACTGGTTAATCAAATGAGTCATTACATAAACATGTGCACTTCATTTTAAAATACACCGTAGACAAAACTACAGCCATACCTGAGTTACAGCCTCAAGTTCGTCTCCAGCACATCCCATCAGGGTCTCTAAAGACTTGTTCTTCTTCAGAGTCAGGTCAGCAGGCAGAGTCCCTTCATTATAAGAAGTGACGAACTTGAAGTCACTGGTTCGTGATCCTGTGGTCAGATACGCATCGTAATTGTAGGTGCTGCGGAGAGTTCCCGCTCCCTCCACATCTGCGTAATTAGGAGGGAGGTACGCGCTGGGAATTGCCACAGCTCCGTCAAACAGCAGTCTGGGCTTCCTCCTGTGACAAAACCTCACAGCCAGGATGATGATGATGAAGGTGAGGAAGAAAGTGGAGACGGACACCAGCGCGATGATCAAATAAAAAGTCAGTTTGGAGCTGCTCTCATCATAAGACATGTCTTTCAGTTCAGGAACCTCAGCCAGGTTATCAGAAATGAGTAAATAGACGACGCAGGTTGCAGAAAGTGAAGGCTGTCCGTTATCTTTGACTGAAACAATGAGATTCTGCTTCGTACTGTCAGATTCAGAAATGTCCCGCTGCGTCCTGATTTCTCCACTGTGCTCACCAATAGTGAAAAGTCCCGGATCAGTCGCTTTCACTATGTGGTAAGAAAGCCACGCGTTTTGACCAGAGTCCGCATCCACTGCTATCACCTTGGAGACAAGAGAGCCTGACTGGGCAGCTTTGGGCACCATCTCAGTGATGAAGGAATTTCCTTCCGGAGAGGGGTATAAGATTTGTGGAGAGTTATCATTCTCATCACTTATGAAGACGCTCACAGTCACGTTACTGCTGAGGGGAGGAGAACCGTTGTCTCTGGCTAAGACGAGCACTTTGAAACTTTTAAACTGCTCATAATCAAAAGACCTCACTGCATGGATAACACCTGTGTCTCCATTAATGGATACAAATGAGGACACTGGAGCACCACTGACACCAGAAGGTAGAAGAGAATAAACTACAGTGCCATTCTGTCTCCAGTCCGGGTCTGTTGCTGCTACTGTACAAACAGAGGAGCCTGGTTTGTTATTTTCTGCGAAGTGAGCGCTATAGGACTGCTGAATAAAAACAGGTGGGTTGTCGTTCACATCGGCTATAGACAACATAATTGTTTAGATGAGAAGAGTGGAGGGGAACCTTCGTCTTTTGCCGTTAGGGAGATATTGTACTCTGACTGGCTTTCACGGTCCAGATGTGCCGTAGTAACCAAAGAGAAGTGATTCTTTACGGATGGTACCAGTTTTAAAATTGAGTTTTGTCCTGTGGAGCACTTGATTCTGCCATTAGCCGTGGAGTCTTTATCTTGCACGTATATAATTCCGACTTCCGCGCCTGGAGGCAGGTTCTCCGGCACAGGTGTTTTCAAAGATTTGATTATAATCACAGGAGTGTTGTCGTTCAAATCCACAACTTCAATAAGAACTTTACACGTTGAAGCCTGTCCCGCACTATCTTTGGCTTTAACTCTTAAGTCGTAAGAGGAGGATTCTTCAAAGTCTATTTCCCCCTTTACCCTGATCTCCCCTGTTTTCTGGTATATGGTGAAGACATTTTCAGCATCAGCGGAAATGTAACTGAATTCATACGTCACCTCTCCATTTGGCCCCTCATCGGCATCGCTTGCACTGACTTGAACAACCACGGCATCTAAGGCCGCGTTTTCAGGCAGACTCACCTCATAAACCGGATGCGTAAAAACGGGCACATTGTCATTTGCATCAAGCACACTGACATTAAGAACAACAGTCCCAGTTCTCCGTGGAGATCCACCATCATACGCAGATAATAGCAAAGATAAATGGTTTTGTTTCTCTCGATCCAGCTCGTGTTCCAAAACAATTTCGGCATATTTGCCATGGTCAGCACTGGTGTGGACAGCCAAAATAAAATGCTCGTTGGATGAGAGAGTGTAACCTTGCACAGTATTGACTCCAATATCCGGATCATATGCCTCGTCTATGGAGAAGCGAGTGCCTTTATTTGTCGACTCCTGTATTTCCAAATTAATTGCTTCATTCATAAATTTTGGAGCGTTGTCGTTTACATCCTGCATTTCCAAGGTAATGCGGTGTAATTCCAAGGGATTCTCGAGAAAGAAATCGAAATGGATAGCACAAGATGGTTTTTGACCGCACAAAGCCTCTCGGTCAATCCTCTCGTTAATAGTGAGCTCTCCAGTGCGCGGGTTAATGTCGCAGTACCGTTTACTGCCTGCAAAATCTAAACGAGGTTTTCGGGCAGACAGGGATTTCGTGTCCATTCCTAAATCCTGAGAGATTTTCCCAACCACAGCTCCTCGGCGCATCTCCTCCGGAATTGAATAACGGAGGTCTCCAGAACAAAGACTTAAACTAATAATGGACGCTAAAACAAAGCATACTGCAGTCCGCACCAGAAATATACATGCGCCTTTCAAAGCCATAACTCATGCTTAAAAATGAAAGCCCAGTGAAGACTGACTCATGAAATCTGTTTCTCCAAAAAGGCTAAATTGATGAATATGGAAAACGGCTGTGTTCAACACTCTCCCAAATCAGAATACACTGTACACACGTAACGCCCTGCCCTCAACAGAGATGGGAGG
Organism: Pygocentrus nattereri; assembly: GCF_015220715.1. Classification (NCBI taxonomy): domain Eukaryota; kingdom Metazoa; phylum Chordata; class Actinopteri; order Characiformes; family Serrasalmidae; genus Pygocentrus; species Pygocentrus nattereri. The sequence continues at coordinate 18,000,669 of NC_051221.1, read as the reverse complement.
GACTGCACTCAGACTTCTGAGCTGATCAAGAGCGTCACAGTGTGTTGGAAACTAGAACTGCACTCCCGCTTGGGGTGATAAGAATCAGAGAGTAATAGTGATTAAACTGAAAATTACAAATGTCACACAAACCTGGGCTGTAGAAATGATTAAACAGCTGAGAAAAATGTCACTAACATGAAAATTATCAAGTTTAGTGAGAGAGAGAGAGAGAGAGAGAGAGAGAGAGAGAGAGAGAGAGAGAGAGAGAGAGAGAGAGAGAGAGAGACTGATGACTTTCCAGCCGTCCATTTCACGTTTTTGCTACCTGTAGATTAAATAAATATATAAAGAAACAGGAAAAAGACAAAAGAAAGAAAGAAAGATATTGAAAGAAAGAAAGAAAGAAAGATATTGAAAGAAAGAAAGAAAGAAAGAAAGAAAGAAAGAAAGAAAGAAAGAAAGAAAGAAAGAAAGAAAGAAAGAAAGAAAGAAAGAAAGAAAGAAAGAAAGAAGGGATAGACGGCAAGAAAAAAGAAGGAAAAGACAGAAAGTGAAAGAAAGTTTGAGTAACACGAGGAGCTCCCTGTCTGTTTTGTCTGCTTTTGATTCTACGTGCAGAAAAAAAGGCTTCACTGCATGCCATCTGACTATAGGGGTGTCACAAATAACAGTAATGACTATAATGACAAACAAATAGCAACCTCTCAAATAACTGATTATCATATTATTTTTAGTACGCACGCACGCACACACGCATACATATACATATATATATATATATATATATATATATATATATATGTGTGTGTGTGTGTGTGTGTGTATGCGTATGTATATTAAATGATAGAGACATTTAAAATTGAGCATCACTTACACTAATCCCGGAAAGACTGATTTAAAGGCAGACTTTAAAACCATTTCTCAGCTGTGCAGAGGGATAAAAAAGCAGGACGCACCACCAAAAAAAAACAAACAAAAAAAAAAAACACAACATCCGGGAAACCTCTGCAGCCGATTAACAGCGAAGCTCGCGCTCCGAAGCCTTCTCTCGTCCGATCTTTATTTTCAATGTGCGGAATCACAAAGCAAAGAGCGAGAAAAAGATTAACAGAAATTTAGGAAAATTACCTTCAGGAACAGGTAATCCAGCAAAAGTACCCACACATGACAACGACTCCAACCGCAGAAACAATCGATCAGACTACCTGACAGAAGCGATAAAACATGCGCCTGCTACAAACAGCTGTATTTACTATTAAGATGTGAAAGTCCTAATATCACTCGTATGTGTACGGATCTACTGTAGACGAGCATAATCATCAAATAGATTAATGCGTATCTATTCATCAGCGTTAATCATTCAGCATAACCGTTCCAAGAACATACCGCTAACACATGGCTTAGAAAACAGATTGGTGTGTCTCGCTTTCGTCAGTCGTGCTTATTATAATTCACAATAATTTACATCTACAGCTGGGGAGGTTATCATAAACTTTTTAAAATCAATTTCCTTCCTTTCTGTGATTGATGGTCACGTCTGTTCGGGGTCGTCTGGAGCCCATCTCGATGACAACCTACAAAGCAGCAGAACAACATAATCAGCCTAACAGCAAAAATGATACAAAAAAAATATGGAGATGGAGAGGACAGTCAGAGAAGGAGAGAACACAGCTGATCACCCGAGGGTACACCCACACCCTCATTTATTCATTAATGTGTTTGTTAGGACACGATAGAGCGCCATATTAAGGGTTGTTTTAAACTTCACACGCTCCACATTTTTTTTTGAAAGTTCCAGAACTTTTATGCAGATTTACAGACTGGGGCGCTGTTGAGCCACGAAATAAAATATACAGTCAGACACAAGGCGAAATGAAACAGGATAATTTTTTACCATTCCGATTATAAGTTGACATTCCGCAGTCTTCTGGTCCAAATTAATCACGGGACTGCAGAATTACTTCAAAGTGCCAACTTCAGCCACACTGTCAGGTGTGGTGTTCACATGTATGGCTGTTGATCATTAAATGATAACATGAATCTGAACTCCTGCTTATCATGGTTGTAACATCATTGTAATGGGCAGTTTTCTTGGTTTTCAGTGCTTCAATGATATTACTGAAAACAGCATGAGGGGAAAAAAGGGCCAGGAGTTTCTCACACCTATCTGAGACAGAGAGGAATGTCTTGCACACAAATGTAAAAAGAAACTACATAAAAAGCACAACAAATGTCATTTCACTTGCTGTAGTTTAAATCCCTGAGCACCATGTTGCTTCTTCCTCCACTGTAGCTTTTCAGTCTCCAAGCCTTATGATGCGTAATAAAGAACAGAAAAAAACTAAGTTGTAGAAATACGAAGCAGCTATGATTTTGTTCATTTGATTTTGATATTTGTTCAGTCTGACATCTGAGCACTGAACAGGATTTGGTTTGTGTCCAGATGCTCTGTGTCCAGATGTGTGCAATGAGTTGACTGGAGCAGATCAAAGCATTGTAATGCAAAAAAAAAAGGGTTTTATTCAAGGCCTGACTTAACCTGAGCTGAATCAGAATGTGTTACTGCCTAAAAGCTACAGTTAGTCCATTATAGTTGATAAGGTTTCATAAAACATCTGAACATCTATCCTACATTTGTCTTTTCCATCCTGGTACAACTACACTGTAAATCTGAGTAGTTCACAGAACATCAGTCACAAAAACATCAGTCAAAAGTCTGTAGAACAGGTTTTTAGTTAGTTATACCCAAATGTGTTAATGGCATAACATACTCTTAATGCTCAAAACTCAATTTAAACTCAATATGTATTTACTTCACTCAAACTAGTCAATGTAATAAAACATTTTAGGTAATTATAAATGTAAATGACATCACTGACTTAAATATTTTGTGGCAACTGATAGTTCTGAATGAATTGAGTATATCTAACTCAAAACATATGAATTGATATACCATTGCTTACTCAAAACATTTAAACTACGTTAACTCCTGTGCTTTGCTGATGACAGCACTACATGAAGAACAGTATCAAAGAACATTTAAGAATGACTACTGGACTAGTCTGTAAGCAACAAACACAGGGCTACATAATCAGAATCACAAATTTCATTGGTTCCACTGACCTTGTGTATTTGTGCCAGCCTAATCAAAAGCTGATCTGTAAAATGCATCAAAAAATAACCTTTAGCACAATTTTATCATATTGTATTGCAAATTAACTTTATATGACAATAACTGATGAAAAATAAGAGATAATTATGAGAAAGCAACAGACCACTAAGAATTCAGGGAAGCTCCTACTTCTATTTGGCCTTTAGTTTATTTATGTGAAGTCTGACATTAAATTAAAAAAAAAAAAAAAAATTGTTAGTTTCAAAAATTTGTTATGCACATTTAAAACATTTAGCATAACCATTAAATCTATATTAGGTTTCCTTCTCTCAATCTAACATTGGAGTTTAATGAGGCTGGTACAGGAGTACTACACATTAAGTACAGAAACAAATGCATCCAAGCGCACACACACACACACACACACTCCACTTATTCTGCTGGGTAGCAGGGTGCTGGACCTATGCCAGCCCTCATTGGTTGGAAGGCAGGAAACACCTTGCACAGGCCGCTAGTCTAACACAAGGCAGACACACAGACATACAGTCACAAATACTTTCACATCTAGGGGTGATTTAGCACCTCCATGCAGAAAACCATGCAGACACGGGGGAACATGCAAACTCCATACAGAAAGGACGCAGGTCACCTGCCCAGGGAAATGAACCCAGGGCTTTCTTACTGTCCAGCACTACACACTGTGCCGCTGTGCTGCCGGGAGATATGCACAAACGTGCTACAGATTCATAATTTATTATATTAATTTTTTACATTTTACTACAATCTTATTCATAAATCCACTCTTATTACAGTCATTCACGTTAAACTTTCTTGAGTATGTCCCACAGGCCATCAGTATTAATGAACTGAGGCACAGCGGATCGCTGACCATGGTGCTGAAACCATAGCTCACCTCCCACGGGTGGAACCTCAGAATCACACATCACTGGCACCAAAAAGGGCACTGAACCTGTAACCCTTGAACACCCACCACAAAAATGGATCAGTCACTTGTAGGAAGAGAGCTGCAATAGAGTTTTTTTTAATGTTCATTTACCCTGAATTTTGTTAATGATCAAGTTAAGGATGCCTGCATGTGACCAAATCATTTCACTCCCTACAGCCTCCAACACTACAATCTTGTTTGACCACACACCTGAACATGTTCAGTGTTGCCCACTCCTACCTCTCACATAGGGAAAACATAATAATGGAGTTTTACACATACATACTTTTTATATACACTCACCAGCCACTTTATTAGGTACACTTGCTAGTAAAAGGTCGGGCCCCCTTTTGCCTTCAGAACTACCTTAATTCGTCATGGCATACTTTGAACAAGGTGTTGGAAACGTTCCTCAGAGATTTTGGTTGGCTATTTGAGTTACTGTTGCCTTTCTATCATCTCAAATCAGTCTGCCCATTCTCCTCTGACCTCTCACATCAACAAGGCATTTTCTTCCACACAACTGCCGCTCACTGGATATTTTCTCTTTTTTGGACCATTCTCTCTAAACCCTAGAGATGGTTATTTGTGAAAATCCTAGTAGATCAGCAGTCTCTGAAATACTCAGACCAGCTCGTCTGGCACCAACAACCATGCCACATTCATAAATGACCTTTCCTCCCCATTCTGATGCTCGGTTTGCACTTCAGCAAGTTCTCTTGACCACCTCTTCATGCCTAAATGCATTGAGTTGTGGCCATATGATTGGCTGATCAGCTGCTTATGTTAACAAGCAACTGAACGGTGAGTGTACATGAATGTACAAAGACTTTATTTTTCTTTTATTTTTCTTTCTAATCCACCGTAAAAGGTAATGTGATAGCAGTAGGTAATATTTAATATACACATTTAATATTAATAATATATATTTGTATTTTATATATTTTACCAGAGCCCATTAAATATAAATAAATAAAAACATAAATACCAGCCTGGAGGGCAACCAAAGACTTCTCCTGGAAACAGAGCAGCCAACATTAAGTTTTACAATAAATAAATAAATAAATAAATAAAAAAGGAGCTATCACTTAAACCCGTCAGCAGTTGATTTCTAAAAAAAAAAAAAAAAGGTAATTAGTCAAAGATAGGCAGGGAAAAATATCTGCATAACATTTGGGCACTTAGAGTCAGCCAATCCATCTTCAGAACCCTTTAAGCAGGATCAAAGGGCATTCTTATTAAGTCATTACCATATTTTAATACGTAATTAACAGAATATTTTCAGCTATTCTTTAATTTATTTAATTAGTTATTTCTAAAACCATAAGATGATACAAGTCTATGCAATGTAGTACAAAATATAAATAAACATAAATAATATAATATAAATTAATCACTCTGTAAATCACACAAATCTTAGTGTCTGCTGATTATCAATACACTCACCAAAGTTCTGCTCAAATCACATGCCTTGTCAATGCCAAATGCACAAAGTTTTGATCATGTTTTACCAAAGCAATGAACCAGCTTAAGTTTTCTTTTGACAGAATTACTGTCTGCTGCAATAAACAGATACATACTGGTTCTAATAGCCTTTTTTCATTGAGTTTGTGCATTTTGATACACTAATTGACTTTAAGATAAAAAAAAGTCATAAGAAGGAAAAGGAAAACCTGTAGGAAATGAAAAAGACACTGGTTTAAGCATGTACTTGCTGAACATCAGCTAGTTTTAAATGTAGTTGTAAAAATGTTTCATGTTTGCTTTTATAATAGTGCATAACAGCTTAAGTATTTTGTTGTTTTTAGCTTAAAATATTTGCAGTTGATGAATATTTTAGCTGACTAAAGTGCATTATATAGTAAATTGTACTTACATGTGATTATTTCCCAGATAGAGGCATCCTTGTATTCATTCAGTCGAGAAAATGGTCTTTCCTTTGTGGCCTTCTTTATAGACTGAGATTTGGCTGATTATTAGACTGTTAAGATAACTTGCATATATTTGCAAATGTTGAGTTTTTGTAATTACTTTTTTGTAAACTGTGTAATTGGGAATATTTGTGTAAATTTAATTGTGAACTGTGTAACTGAAACCCCTTTTGGGTTCATCACCACATCAAGTCAATGATATTACCTGTAAGAGGAGGATGCCCATGTTTATTTAAGTGAAAGATTTAAAACAGTGCCAGGTAAATTGCTCAGGAGACTGAAGTAAAGGTCCTTGGGGTCTGGAGGCTGTGGGAACCACCAGATAGTGCAAACTGGCTGGCTGCACACAGTTAGCTGATGCCTCAGAGTCATTGTAGTAGGTGGGGGTGCTGTAACTTTATGCTGCTCAGTTTCTAGTCATGAAACACTACTCTGATGCTACTGAATGAGCAGATTTTAATCTCTCTCGCTCTTGCTCTCGCTCTCACTCTCGCTCTCGCTCTCTCTCTAGCCCTAGCTGTGAGGAATAGCATGCTCTTCAGAGCATCAGCAAGGGTCTCAGCACCTTAGCAGTCAGCTGCACTGTGGTGGCTTTGAAGCCTTGTCCAGCCATACCACTTGACAAAACTGATTCATACTAACAAATTTTTGTTTTGAAGAATTATGTACCCCACAAACTCTGCAAAATAAGATGTGTAAATAATACAAATAATTCCATGGGGCACAGAACTGAATGTTTCTCAGAACTGGAAAGTCCCTCTTTTCTATTATACCTCCAGTTATGAAAAAGGCATTTACCCTGTGTTACAGTAATATTCTTGTGTTCAGTTATATGACACACATGTGATCAGGATTCAGTTTTCTTTCACTGTAATCATCAACCCTCTTTTAACAAATTGCAATTTCCACCTGTTTTGGAGATCCCTAATTTGAACTCTGCAACAACGCTTTCTCCTTGTAGGTGAGCAAGTAAGTTTCACTTGTCTATTAATAATAATAATAATAATAATAATAATAATAATAATAATAATAATAATAATAATAATAATAATAATAATAATAATAAATTATTATTATTATTATTATTATTGTTAGTGGAAGATAAAATTACTGGGAACATAGACAATAAAGTGGTATCTATTATCATCATCATCACAGCAGGAGGTTCCTGCTCCTTTCCTTTCACCCCTCATAGCTTATTAGCAGCTCACCAAAATGTGAACATTTCACACAGAGAGACCCAACAGTGTTCTAGTTAATCTGGTAAATGAGTCACAGGGAAAACACATTATTTGATTTAATTAAATAAAAATATTTTCTATTCCACCTTCAGAATGGCCACTGAAGAAAAAGGATAAGCTTGCATTCATTAACACTCACCTGATGCTCCACTGCCCCTCCCCGCTATAAATGCAGTGATTGAAAGTGTGTGTCAGAGAGAAAGTTCTATCCTTCAGTTTCATTCTCTTCTCGCTGTGGCCGGTAAATCGTGTAGCGGCCGGCTCAGCCCTGATTTATGGCAGCTGTTAATTTTGCTGTCACTGTGTCTCTGTTTTGACCGTTGCTGCCTCAGCGGGAAACGTATGCTGAGTCACTGGAACTGTAGAGCAGAACTGCGTACACTTCAACAAGCACTACAAAATGACGCTATGCACTCAGTCAGACTGTACCCAGCAGCCTTAAAACTCAGCTAAAACAACAAGCCAAGTTCCCTTTTCTGAATGGGATCTCAAAGCCAATGAAAACCTATGGCACAAGAATTTCAGTCCATGAGCAATGTTTAAGCATCCAGAGAATGCTAATTGTAAATCTGCCTATATGCACTTCAAAGATTCACACCTCTAATGTGGTCTGAAACTTTGTGTGTTCCATAATCTGAAAGTGTATTGGCTGAATGATGCTTGTTTGATTAATGTGTTGTTTTTTTGAGTCTAGCCTATGCTCACTGTCAGTCACAGTATATCTTTATATATCAGTATACATTTATGACTGTCCTCAGTGAGCTTGTTTCTTTTTCCAGAAACTACAATGCTTCTGGGTACTGTGCTCTAATTATATTTGCATGCTTATTTGTTTGTCAAAGCTCTCCAACAATAACAGAAAATCTAGAATACTACCAGGTCATGATCCACCCTCAAACACTGTTTGGAGTTGTAAAATAATCCTATGGGAAATGTCAAAACTCCAGTCTATGTATGGGGGTGGGGAAAAGCAAGAATAAATGGACTAAGTAAAAGAGAGCATAAGAGAATATAAGTAAAAGAAGGCGAATAAGAGAGGCAGAGTGAAAGAGACTGAGAGACAGCATCATTCTTGAGCATCTTACAGCAACTACCAGCATGTATTCAGCACTCTAAGTGAATTCAGTCTTCATTGCAAAGCAATAACAAAAGCAGCACTAATGTTGCTCAAATCCAAAAATAAACGTTAATCCATAGAAACCACACACATTTCATGGTACAGTGAAGCATCTTCTCCTTTTGTCTAAAACAAACCTCAGACTGCACACAAACCCCCTAATATGCATATGCCCAGGCTACCACTAAACAAGTCAGAACTACTATAAAGCCTCTTACTGCTGGTGAACAGTATGTACTGTATGTATGCACTGTATGTATGTATGCATGTACATACAATGCATTCAGAAAGTCTTTAGACCCCTTCACATTTTTTCACATTTTGTTGTCATCAGCTTTCTCATGAGAAGCTACAAATTTCCCTGTTTGTATCAGATCATTGTGTTTGGTATCTTCATAAAGAAAAGCAGAATATACGCATTTCTCTTCATTATTATAACTGTGAAATGGCCAAACATTAGCCAGCTATAACAGATTTACAAGTTTTACTGCAAGCTAGCTCACATTTGCTCCACATAGAGCAATTCATTTGTTGTGACAAAAGAGGAGAAAAATATATGCCTACTTACTTTAATACTGCCATTTTCTACCAAATTAGTTTGCATGTATAGTGGATTCATACCATAGCTTGATCTTTTTTCCATAATTGTGTCATACTGTCCCTACTCCTATTTCTATTTCTTTCATTCATCTGTTAGTCCTACACTGAAGGACAGGGACTTAATTTAATTGTGTACAGTGCTACCTATCGCTCATCTTAGGTGAAGCACATTTTAACAATGTGTTGAGCATGTTATCAATCAGTCACACCGAGTGGCACAGTAAGGTACAGTAAAAGTATAAAATAATACACTGCTTACAATTACAGGTGAAAATGTAGCTAAATAATTGATTCATAATATTAAATCTTTAAATAGGAAGTACTTTGGTACAATAGCTAGTTACAACTACTTTAAACAAATTTTTATTTTTTTTTCCCTCCAGTGTGGGATGAGTAGGATAGTGCAGAAATTGAGGGCCCTTGTGAGTGTGATTTTGCAATTTCTTTAAATGTTTTTGAAAAGCATGACTACATATTTTTTATAATTATTAACATTAATAACTAGAAAGCTATACAATTAGGCCAACCTACTCATCCCACACTGTAAGTGGAAAATACTCCTGCATTGTTAAGGTTGTTTAAGATGTTTTCATCATGGTTTGTATTCATCATTACATTGTTTTAGTAGTTAGCATTTTAGAGGTTAACATAAGCTGTAGTATCAATGACTGCATCATTTCATGTTTGACTCTTGATTATCAATTCAGGACTGGAGCTTAATTCAGAAAAATCACTGGGATAAGCTCCAGCACCTCCCACAACCCAGAAGGATAAGCAGCATAGATGATGATGATGATGGTGTGTGTGTGAGAGAACTTCCCACTGAACTCTGCACAGCAGTCAATCAGTTCCTTCCGGCATGATCTTACCTCTCACAACAATATGTAGATTAACACCTTAGTGAACTCATTTAAACTTTTTTACTGAATCACTATCCTTTCTCTTGAACTCTTGGCATTTTATTACTTGATGGGGGGGGGGACTTGGATCAATCTCCTCAGTATCTACACTTTATCCAAGTGCATCAAACTATGATACAGATCTCGTTTCTTAGGTTAGAAGTTCTTACAATATTTAGGTTTTGTAAGTTGCTAAATGACTACACGTAAATATGTGCACTTTTGAGATACAGCTGGTGTAAATCCAGGCAGAGTTTCTTCCAATTCAATTATGGGCATAAATTCGACTTGCACGTTGTCCATTGTGGATAATAAGCCGAGGGTAGAAAAGTATAACAATCAGGTATTTTACATCAGTAATTTATCTCAGTTCTGTTTAGCATTACCATTAAATGTTTACTGATTTGATGGAAGGTTTTTAACTGGATGCACAACGTAAAGCACAAATGTTTGCCATCTCATTATCACATGAAATGAAAACAATTAAACAAAACCCCTGTTAAACAAAACCCCTGTTAAAAAGTGACTTTATTTTATTTTTTGTTTTTTACAGAACTTGCAAGTCAGATAAAACCTTCTTCTAAAACCACTGAGTTAAGCTTTTAGGTGAAAACAGTGTAATAAAATACCTCAGTAAACGCAGCATTAGTTTGAGTAGGGGTACCAGATGGCCCATGGTGGACACCGTACAAACTTATATAAGACATTTCTTGTAGAGCTAGGCTAATCTGATCAAGCTGGTTAGGTTTGTTAGGGTTTTAGAAGCTAACTGTTTGCTAACTGTATAGTGAAGAAGAAAGGCCACACCTGTGTATTCCAGGCTTGGTACACTAAACTTAAGTTGACTTTGCTTGAAAAAATGCAGAAAAAATAAAGTTTCTTAAGTTTCAGCTTAAGTAATTTTATATACAAGCTATAGTTACTTATTACTTTTTAGTGATCAATACCTCAACTGTGACTAAGGTTAACTTAAAAGGTTATTATAAAGAAGCAGCATTTTTTTTTTAAGTAAATCAAATATTCATCTTTGTGTAATGTTTCTGAGGTCTCTAACAGCTTAAAGTGTGTTTACCATTCAACAAACATTCATGGTTTCAAGCTGAACTGGTAATCATAAATAATCTTAAATAATAGAACATGTAGAATGCTCTCAAACTTCACATTTAGCATGAGAGTCTGCTCAAATTTTGCAAAGAAAATTGCACTTCTAAATAAAAAAAAAAAAAAAAAAAAAAAAAAGAGTAAATTAACAGAACCAACAAAACCACTAAAAATCCTGAAAGATGAGAAAGTTTTCAGGCAAATACTCTTCAGTCTGTAGGACTTATCCAAATTAACTGATCTTAATTAGATTCACCTGAGTAATTTAGGATTATACAAGAAATAGTACTTATTACTAGATTTGTATTTCAATAAATTTGTAAACACAAAAAATAAGTCAACGCAATTGCGTTTTGCAATGTAGGCTGTCACTTTTAATGTACTCAAAGATAACAGTACAGCTGAGATTCAAAAGTTTGGAAAGTTCTGGATTGTCTTCACCTTGTGGATTTCATAGAGAGCACCTGCTGTGGTTCTGTTAACATCATCTCCTCTGTTCTGTGGATGATGCTGACTCCATGCCCAGCCCTTTAGCAGAGACACAGAACCTCTCAGACAGCCATCTCGAAATTCTCTGATGAAGCCCCCAGTTGTTACCAGCCTCAGGCCTAGCAGAGCCTAAGCACAGCACAGACCCTCAATAAACTTAGTAGAAGAAAAATGGACACAGCTGTGAATGGGTGAAAAGCTCTGGCTTTCATTTAAAAGCATTCAAGGACATTTTAACCAGCACCAAAAAGGCTTTGCAAAATACAACCTGATTCTCTAGTTTCACAAGTAACACATTTACAAAACCACAACACACAGTAAGACAATAAACCCACAACACACTATACCTAAATGATAAAAACAGTGCTTTACTTGATCTAGAAACAAATCCATCAAATATTAGACACCCACAAGTCTTTGTTGAGCAAAATGGATCTATATAAACATCTATGGATGTTTATGAATAACTATAAGCCACAAAACAAGCAATATATGCACATACAACCATTTTCTTAAGTTTTCAATTAATACACTCTCGAAATGAGAGCACCTATTAGCCTTGGACAGCAGAAGTTAAATACTAGACAAAATGATGTCAGGCATAGCGATTGTTGGCTTTAAAAAATGGCGCCAAAACACAACACAGACGCACGCGTAGCCATCGTCATAATGTAAACACAAACGCGTCACATACATTTAACGCAGTGTCTTACCTTAGTTGAAAAGAATTCCAGACACCGTGTTTATCCGGCGCAAAGCTCTGCAGTTCACACTGCAACTTCCTCAGTGCCAGAGATATTTACCCCCTTCCCCTCCTCCGTACCAAGCGCCATCTGCTGGCCGGGTTCTGTTTCCCATAACCTAAAACTACACATTTAAGGAATGGATGGCTTATTATGAAGGTTATGATGGCAGAGAGCACGTTTTTTTCTTTCACTGAAAGCACAAACTGGGTCCAAAACTATGTCCTGTTCACTGCAGTGCAGTCTTTTGTCGGGTTCTGCCATTTTGTAGAGCCAAACTCAGCAGTTTAAAGCAGTGGAATCAGCAGTCGCAAGGTTATGGGTTTCTGAAACCCCTATGATGAAGTGTCCGAGATTGTTTAATACCATCACCTGTTTCCTCTAGTGTATATATATATATTGAATAACTTTGGTGTTTGACCCTCTTTGCCTCCCACAACAAAGCTACTGGAGTTGAACGTGTATGCCGAATGTATATTTCTGCATGGATTTCTACATTTGCTCCATATTTACCAAAAGTATGATGCGCTTCTATTAGATCTGCGTGCTTTTTAATACAGCAAAGAAAAAGCATGCACGTGTTCTGCCGACCCCCGTACCTTCTTGTAGGAGGCGTATCTATGAACAAGCACTAGAACAGGGTGAATTCATATTTACTAGTTAACCCTTTGGTATTTACACGGTTTAGATGTATTTTTTTCTGACAAAGTCACAAGTTAAAATTTCTACATTAAATATTGCTGCGTAATGAAATGAATGGATGGTGCATGTTCATGATTAATATCTGCGTATTGCTTTTAAAGTATTCTGAATTGCCATTAACCTCAGGGCAAACAATTTTTAAAATAGATTAAAAAAATAACATCTGCTGGATCAAACAAACCCAGTGGCTGAAATACAACATAAAAGAACATTTGCTGATGTAACCCACATTTTATGTGAGTGACATGAATTCACATTAAAACCCTTTCAACATTCAAGAGGTTAAACTTTTTCAGCAGGGTGCTGCATTGCTAGGCTGCAAGAAATGCATTATTTTGGGTTATGGTAAATATACTTTAATGAACTTATAATTATACTGATTATTTTCAGCATACATACTGAGGTTTTCCACAGTGGAGGGCTGGAAATTGGTGGAGATAGGGAAGCTAAAAATGGTCTTTATTACTAAATAATTTCATCATGCCAAGGTCACCAGGAACACACAGGTGAACAACTTGGCAAAATGATTTCTACTCACTTTTCTGCTCTATCCATCACATTAATCCATTTTCACTCTACAAGAAAGTTTAGTTGATTTTTTCAAAAATAATTTTATTATAAATAATTGTTTATTATAAATAATATAATTTAAGGGAAATGCTGCCATAGGACCATTGCTCTGGACTTTGGTCACCCCAAGCCTTTAGAAAAAACATCTGTGGATTGAAAATTGTGAATTGAAAGTGGAAGTTTTTTAAGACAGTCCAATTATTTGCGTGACAAAACTTATACAGCATCCCACATTAAGAATACCATACCAACAGCCAAGCATAGTGCAAGAAACCCTGGTAAGATAATGTCCAGTCATTAGTCTGTGATCTGAAACTCAAGTACGAATGGCAGCGAGACAACAAAACACAAATATCTACCTCTGAATGGCTCACAAGAAACAAAATGAAGGTTTTGGTGTGAGCTAGTCAAAGCCCTTATTTGAACCCCTTTGATATGCTTTGGTAAGACCTTAAACAGGCAGTTCTAATGTGGCTGAACTAAAATAATTTTCCAAAGGAGACTGTGCCAGATTTTCTCTGCATCAATCTGAAGTACTGATCTCTGTGTTAAAGGAAGGATTTGGTTGCAGTTATTGCTGCAGAATGTGCAATAACTGCAATCAGTCTAGATCTTAAGTTTAGGGGACAATTACTGTTTCACATGGTTAATCAAGATGCTGCACATTTTTCCCCTTTAATTAATGACATAATGTTTTGTTTTGTGATATATCTGTTACAAGCTGCGGACTGACGACCTGTACAGGGTGTTTCCTGCATTCCGCCCAATGGCCACTGGGACAGGCTCCAGCTCCTCCTGTGACCCAGAATGATAACCGGCTTAGAAAATGTGTGTGTGGGTGTGTATCCCTTACAGGAAAAAAAATAGAGGAAACAACTTTTTTTCATTGCACTTTATACAGTACGTCTTTTAGCCATCCTTTGTCTAAAGCATGTCCATATGACAAATCTTTTCAGTTATATACGACTTGCTAATTTTTGGATTATCTTGGTTTGACATTTAAAAAATTTCGCCAGATAGAAAAAAAACGAAATATTTTGTACATGCAGGTCTTCAGTACATCTGATCTTTTGTGTGAGTTGCGTTAGCATGTTTGTAGGTGCAGCATCCTATTTGTGAATATCATATCACAGCAACATTGAAGACAAATTCACTGTGCAGCTCTTGTCACTGCAAAATCTCACAGAACACAAATTGTGATACTAAAGGGAAGATGTCTCTACAGAGGAAAGAAAGAGGGAAGGATCATAAGTAGAAGCAGAAGGCAAGAGTCATAGTCAAATCAAAGTAATAATCCAGATCAAACTAGGATAAGGTATGTAGAAGACTACTAAACAAGCTTAACAAAGAATCAGAGAACTCAATGAGAGGTCTCAGTTCCAAGCAATTGTTGACCTTTCACTTTGCCCTCTGGACAGATGCAGAAGGCAACGTTGTTTACAGTGAGATTTAGAGATATCTTAAAAAGCACAGACTTTTACTACATAGTAAAATGCCAAGCATAATGGGAAACTGATAAGCTTTTTTGGGCTTTTTGGGGATATTTGGAAACCAGCTAACTTTTACAGGTAGAGATATACTTTGGTTTTAAAAAAGTGCTTTGAGAATTTGGTCAGAATGGTCAATGTAATGACAACAAGTAATACTTGAAATCTGTAAATCTCATATTTTAAACATTTAAATATTGATTGACTTAAATAGGATGACTTTTTTATTAACTTAATATTAATTCTTTTAATAGCATCTACATGACACATTAAAAATGTAAGCACTTCACAACATATTTTATTGAAAGATCCAAATAGCATTCACTTCTGTCAGGTTAACACTTGTTAGCTAAAGGGGCAAAGCTAGATCATTATCACTATTCAGTATTTAGGCATTTGGTTGAAAATGGTCTAATATATGTAAAAAATGTCCAAAATAGTAACTTTACAGGAGAGGGCATTTACTTTACATTTACTGCTGTACTTTCCATATAAGTTAATGTAAAATGCAAAGCCTCTCAGCTTCAGCCAGCTATGATCCAGTCACTAGCTTCACAACAACTGGCCTCCATAAAGGAACTTAAAAGAAAGTAGTGATACCACAGTGCCTCAAAGGATATTAAACCCAGCACAGTGTACCTCAACTATGGTAAATGTATTTACATGGAACATGTAATTGCTACTCCAGTCTGGGACTCACAAATCGCAAAAGGGACAGCTGATTTTATCTTGGATCAGATTGAATTTTTTATGTTTGTAGATGTTTTATTTTTTACTCTTATTTTGATCACTGGTCAATTTGCACTATGTGTACGTTTTTGTATAAAGGTTTTCTAATTACTGAGTTAGCTACCTTAAAGCTCCCATTGCTGACACTGGTGTTAAATTGTACACCTTTTCATTTATTTTTCACAGAAAAACATTTCCAATAGCAGGAATCAGCAAAAGGGCTGTGGAGCAGTAGACCTGCATTCTCTGGAGTGACTGAGTTTTCCAAACACTAACACTGCTTGGATGAGTTCCAGTGGCATCTGAACTGCAAAAAAATATTTAGTCTAGGTGTAATACATATAATATTTCTCTTTTTGAGAATGTCATTTTATAATTATTAAACCTATTTCTAGACATTGTACTTGAGTAATTTTATTAAATATTTTTTGTTGTTGTTGTTGTTATAATAATATAATAATAATAAAAGATATAATGCTTGAAACAAGCAAAGTTATCTTCCCATATAGTGAGATAATTTAGTACAAAGTAATGGAACACAGTAATTAAGATTAGATTAAAGATTAAGTGACCCTTATTAGTCCCACAACGGGGAAATTTCCCCTCCGCATTTAACCCATCTGTGAAGTGAAACACCACATACACTCTAGTGAGCACACACACACTAAGGGACAGTGAGCACACTTGCCCGGAGCGCTGGGCAGCCCAATCCGCAGTGCCTGGGGAGCAGTTGGGGGTTAGGTGTCTTGCTCAAGGACACCTCAGTCATGTGCTGTCGGCTGGTTCCCAAAGCTCCAGCCCATGACTGCCCCCCATAATGAGCAATGAGGTTACTTCTTCAGAAAGAAATAAGTAAAATCATTCCATTACATTTTGAAAGAAATAATTAATAAATTGTAATTACTTTTTTGAGTAATGACCCCAACACTGGAGCTATCAAACATGAATGCTAGCATTATATTCAGTGTGCTGAACCTGTATAGCACTCTGTTCTTTCTGAAAAACCAAAGTTAGTGCTGGGAGTGTAGCAACAAACCATTTGCATTTCTCTGCTGTACTTGACTGACTTTATTTGAACTCTGAACAACCATAAAATCACACACAATGATTTGTTAATTGATAACAATATTCATATGTTTTGAACATAACTCAGAAATGCTAGCCAGTATATGACTAGCAAACACAGCTTAGAACAGTTTTACACAATAAAATCATATTTTTTTTTTCACTGATTTTCAGACTTTTTACTATTAAAAGTATGATTCACCATATGGTCATGAGGGACAGGGAGGCAGTCTCAATTCCTGCTCTAAAATGCAGGGGCATGGTTAAAATAAAGCTCTGCCTATGGACTAAAATTCGTGTGTGTAATTTGTGTATTGGTAGTGACATGAAAACCTGGGACAGCATTTTTGAAGTTTTTTTTGGTTTTTAATCATTATTATTATTATAATATAATGAATAAAAAAGTCATGATACATTTTTCAATTTCAGTCTAAAATTCATTATAAAGACAAGTAAAAAACACAGCAAATAAAATACACTATACATTATGGTGCTGTGTAGATTTAACTTGTCACCATATTAATTAATGCCTTTGGTTTACATAAATCTTAACAGTTTTTGTAAATAGCTGAGGTCTAAATAGATTACAGTCTTTTTAAAATAATTTGTTATCTTGAGACAACAGTAATAACAGCTCTAATTCAGTAGAAAGGACCTTAAAAGCAATTACAGTAGACTTATAGTAGCCCAGCAGAGGATGTGCTTCCTGTGTCAACTGAGGAAGTTCAAGCTGCCCCAGGAGCTGATGGTGTGGTTCTACATAGCCATCATAGAATCTGTCATCACCACGTCCATCACAGTGTGGGGCAGCTCAGCTACCAAGCATGACCTCCACAGATTGCAACACATCATCAGGTGTGCAGAGAGGACAATTGGGGTTAAGTTGCCTACACTGCTGGAACTGCATGCCTCTAGAACCAGGAAGCATGCGGAGAAGATCTCCACAGACCCCTCTCACCCCGGACAGCACCTGTTCCAGCTCCTTCCCTCTGGCCAGCACTTCAGCCAGATGAGGATCAGGACATCCAGGCTACAAAGGAGCTTCTTCTCACAAGCCATCACTCTCTTTAAAATATCACACAAAACAATTCCAGCTTCAAACTGCACTTCTACGTATACTGGTATATAGTATCAAGTCCAACTCCATCCTCTGGAACTGCTGCTCAAACCAGAATTTGTTTGTTCTAGCATCTTTTCACCTGCCAGATTACCCTACTTATCTGAATGTTACCTCATTGATGCTTTTCTCAGCCACTATACACCCTTTAACTGCTGCTGCACTCAGCACTTCAACTTTAGACTCACACTTTGCACAATGTAAGGTTTACAGGTATGACTGTGTGTGTGTATCTGTCTGAGTGAGGTAGGAATGCAGGTTTTATTTTATTTTTTTGTTATATTTTGTATTTATTTGATCTATTCCCTACATGTGAATGTCTGTCTGATACTGTGCACTGCGAGCTCCTGTAACCAAAACCAAATTCCTTGTATACGTAGCATACCTGGCCAATAAAGCTTGATTCTTATTCTGATTCTTAACTTTGGTTTGAAAACATATTGACAAATGTTGATAAATTTGATTCCCCTGTATATTCATATTTTAATTATGTGAATAGCACATTCTATGAAACCTTTTTTTTCCCTTTTGAGGCTTAGCATTTTAACTTTAAAAATTGTAAACAATTGTAGATGCCATCTGGGTGTTGCAGTGCTGTTTTGATCAGTACATTTGAGGGAGTGTCTGCACCATGTTTAGTACACATAATCAGGGCCATCAAAAAGTTGTTTTTAAAAATATTTTTTTTCCTGTGCAGAGAGACAGGGAAATGAAATTTTGAAGTAATATCTTGAACTTCCATGAACTTCACGAATCTGTCAGATATAATAGGACAGCCTGATTTCCTTTCCTCCCACTTTCACCTCTACACTTGTTCAGTAGCTCAACCCAGGAGACTGTTGCTATAGAGATCTGTTCCATCCCTGTAGTAACCATAGAAACTGTCTCCTGGATCACGCAAAGAATAGGGTGTTAGACATACAGAATTACCATATGAACCCTTGAACTCGCTCATTCTCTCTCTCTCTCTCTCTCTCTCTCTCTCTCTCTCTCTCTCTCTCTCTCTCTCTTTTAGATGCTGGTTGCAAAACAAACAGTCACACAAGGACAAAGCAGAGCAGATGCCTCAATTTAATCTGAAGTGCATGATGAATGATGGGCTTACACATAAAGAGAGAGAAAGAGACAAATGCCAGCCAGACCACCATTAACATCAATAACAGATGTAGCTGAAGTGAGCATAATTTCAGAGAAAATATCTTCAGATTTGATAGTAGCTAATCATCGTTATTATTATCTGCCTGGCTGGATGGGGAAAGTAACACGGTTTCAATGGATTGAAGGAAGATGGGGGAGTAATACACAGTGTGAGAGATACACTCATCAAGATGCTACTGCACTGAGCTGCTCTGACTGCATGCCAGCCCTGATCTGAGAATAGATGGATCAGCATCCAGAGAAAGAGAGAGAGGAAAAGAGATAGATTTAAAGATTCACAGCAGACTATGGATATCAGTGAAATTTGTCTTTTTGGGAAATATATTACAGATAGCACAAGTATAATTGTAGTCTAACATCTAAAGATGGTAGTGAAGAACCCATGCCATTTAACTAGTAATTTTTTTTTGTCAGATCAGTCAATGTGCATAAAAGATGGAGGTGTAAGCTTAGAATTGACTGTAAGATTTTGTGTTTGTGCAAGACTTGAACTCAGAGTATGCTATATTGCTCAGCTGCTATAGTTACTTTAAGGAATTGTTTCATTGCCTAATTCAGTCATGGTAATTCCTGGAGAAAAGCTGAGAGTGGGATGCTCATAGTTGAGTTTGGAACAAAGCCATGAGTGGGTTGTGAAAAAAAAAGATTGAACAAATATTAGAAGGCCTGAGCTCTTTCTTGCTTTCCAGATTGACAAAGATGCATCCTTTCAGTGGCCTGCAGTAGGCTAGTAGCTGTAAAGAGACTGATGGATGCGTTTGGTCTTCAGCTCAAGTCCTTGTGTTTACCTACATCTTCTACCTAAGAAGTGAACCCAAATGCAAAACACAGCCCTACATTTTATCTTTCTCCAGATAATCTTAACTGGACTTTCTGCAGTTAACCTCTTAAAATCCCAGGCTTACATACTAAGGCTTATCATACAGTAACAACATGGACTGCAATGCAAACTGTGCAAACTGGTCTTCTAGGTTACAGCACTGTGTAATAGAACTCTGTCCGTTTAAGGGGATAAAGTTGGGGTCAGTGATTTTTAAGTCAAACATTTGTTTTGTAATCTTTCACAAAATTCTCCTCACATTCCAGGGGCCATCAATAAAAATATTAATTTAGAGAATAAACTCAAATCCCTTTGGGTTTGTAACTGGGAGAGAAGAATAAATGATGTGGACCACCTATATTCAACCAATGAGCATGTGGCAGCATGTCTACTTGATTAACTCTGTCAGTCATGTTGTGTGCCAACAGCACACATAATAAGCCACCATACTGAGTTCTGTTAAGACTCATTACGACAGTTGATTCATTCTTCAAAGAGGAAATGGCAGAGAAATAAAGGTCAATTCCACCACCACATTTTCCACAACACTTTATGTTCTAAACTGTGCGGCTGATATAGCCAAGTAGCTACCTAATTTAATTCTCCATAAGCCACGTCACTTGTAGTATGCCATAGCACTAGTTTTTGATGATAGTAGCCTATATAAAGCTAACCAAATGGGTTCTGCACTCTGAGGGTTCAACAGAATGATGTTAACTATCTTTTGTGTCAACTAATATTGGCTAGCTAATATGCTCTGTAGATGCCTGCTCATGTCATCACTTTATTTGTGACAATTAATTACAGTTATAATGAGCATCACCATTTATTTTTATCCTACGAAGCACCCATGCATTCCATGCCCCCAGACAGGAACACTGGTTGAAGGGGTCATATTTGTTTGGCTGCTGCTTCAAAACAGCCAGCTTCAGCTGAACATCTACACCACCTTCAATCCTGAACTGTTGTAGGTTAATTAGTTAGTATAGTAGTCAAAATTTTGTCTTGTTTCTCTGACTCCCACACATCCTGTGATGGACAAGTTTGTGACATGAATTTAAAGACAAGATGGGCAACATTATTGTCACATTATTAAGAAAGAAAACTTTATTTCTTTTTTGTGATTTATAAACAAAACACATTACCACTTTATTCATTAAAATGAAAAAAAAAAGAGAAAGAGAAAATGGACTTTACTATTTCACCGTCACAGTTGATTAGCAGGTGTACAAAAAGAAGGTTTTACAACAGATGAGCACTGCCCATGCGGACAGTGCTGCGCCACCTACTGACCACCACCAGACACTGAGAAAAAATGACAGCATGAACGCTCACTAGGTACAAGCATACACTACATATACTGTATTTTACATCAGAATTTTTTTTTACATTTTCTTTGCTTATTTTTTTCCTCAAAGGGGTGAAGGAGAAGAGATAGAGCTGTAATACATAATAATTCAGATACAATAATACAGTGTTAGATCAGTATGTCGAAGCCAGACACAAAAGTGATATATATTTTTTTTTGTTTTTTGATTTTTTTCTTCCATAATTTGTCAAAAGCAAAACTGAAAAGAAAGGAAAGGATCAAGAGCTTCAGGGCATCACACTATATAGCATTTACAAATATCTAGAATGTTTAGTAACATTGTAGATGTCCATTGTGAGTGGGTGCAGAGGGTGTCAATATGCAAAGGCTTAGTAGAGACGGTACATACACAAATCTCTTGTGCGAGTAATGGACAAAAATCATAAACAAAAATAGTAAATCATAGCAATCTATATCTATATTCATATATATCTCTATATAGTAGGTGTTTCCCTCTGATTAGGTCATGCAGCAGTCACAGCCGAATGTGACGTCAGTTTGAGCCATGAATTTGGGGGTGTGGCTATAGAGCAGACATGGCAGGGGAGGGAACCAGTAGCAGCAGAGCAGAAGCATGTAGCTTCCCCTTCTCTGGAAACCAACAGGACAGGGATAGGAGTTTGGGGTGGAGCAGATAAGTCTGTTCCATCTGCTAGATTTTCTTCTGGAGTAACTTGATAACCTTCTCAGGCCAATTTCCAGCTGAAATCATTGTGAACTTACCATGGTTCAAATCAGCAGAGCTGGTAATTCAATACTTATGTCTATTCAGATCATGACCTACTCCGGCCGAACTCCTTCCCTTGACCATGCGCTGATCCCTCCCCTCTGTTTTATGTTCTCCCCCTGAACAAATACAAGCAGTGAAGAACCAGAAGCCAGAAGACTGTTCACTGGTCACAGACACACTCACTCACACACTCACACACACTCACACACACTCACACACACTCACACACACACACAAAAAGGAGTGATGTTCACTGGATAAAAGCACTAGACTGTGTACATATCTGACAGAGCTCTCGGAGCTGTCTCTGTTCTCTGCAGGGGAGATTTAACAGGCATTATCTGCATTACTCCATGCTACGCGAGCACACCACAATGACTAGAGCTAGCCTACCCAACATTCAGACAGAACAGAGGATAAACCCAGGGCAGAGAGAGTCAGAGAGAAAGAGAGCGAATGATGCACTGTACAGATGCAATATAGATCAATTAAAGCTTATAAAAACAGAGCCTAAGAAAAAAAAACACCACCCTTTTTCCATGTAAAACAAAACTCAAGAATCAGACAAATTTGTTCTTAAATTTCGCTGATGTGTGTTAGTCGTCCAGGCAGAAAGGCAAGGTTACATTGTACAGGACAAGTTCCACACACCGCACCCTCAGATGGGCTGAGGAAGCAGGCACAAAAACAGGGTTAAAGGTTCGAAGGAAAACAAGCTTAGGGGCAGCGCTACCAGACATTCACAGCATAAGCTTCAGGCCACTGCAAAAGGGAAGTTCTGAGGGGATAAGAGGGCTTCCTTTATTTCCCTAACACTGCTCTTTTTATGTATTGTATAATTGTATCAGCTATCTGTCTATGCAACACTACCTAACTACAGTCTTTTCAGTAATAGAATCAGTTTCTCTGCTGCCCGTGTAGCTCCGTCCCCCACTACAGCGTAAAGGAGAGAGGCGACCAAAGCACCACTCTTGCCAATAGGCAGCTACATTTATCCAATGTAGCAGTCCAAGTTTTCCCTGTTTCTTTCAACACTCCAATTCATGCCAGAGATGTGTTTCCCACAGTTTTGCACTGTGCTTGGTTGGATGCTTGGCTTTCCCAAGGCACAGCTGCCTCTCTATAAGGATACAGAAGATAGGCATACTGCTGGGGTTCTGTTGATAGCAGAGTGCTGATTTTGACCCTGTTTTAAATGTGTATGTGTAAGTGTATGTGTCTGTGTGTGGCTAGGGTAGGAGTTTATGTTTTCAGATAATATACCTACACAATGGCTGGGACAGAGTGCTAGTTACAAAATCAGTACTAAACAAAACAAACAAAAAGTGCTTGCATTTCACCATTCAGCTTAGTTTTTCTTTCATTTTTGCAAATACACAGATCAATATAACTCTCTCTCCTGGACTGGGCTCTTTTCTCTTTCTTTCTTTTGAAGAGCCTCAGGTGAAAGTGTTCTTGTGTCCCTTGTTAGTCTGAGCTGCTCCTCCATCGTGAACACAAAGACAGAGAACAGAGTGAGAAGAAGCATTAGTTTAGCGTCGTCACTGCGCTTTACTTTACAGCACGGCGAGCGGTTTCTCCTTCTGCCACCATATTTACACCAGTGCGAGTCCCACTTCCAGTCTCAAAGCTTTTTCTTTTTGTTCTCCCACAGCCTTTTCTCATGTTCTTTGTTTTTCCCTTTTTCTTTTTCTATTTTCAACCCTTCTCTCATTCAGCATGTGAAAAGTGGTGCACTGCTTTTGAACTTTTTTCTGATTTTGTCTCCCTCTCTAACAAGATCGGAAAACAAAAACCACACGGACAAATAAGACAGAGGTGTCAACAGCAGCCTGAACAAATAAGGGGATAGGGTGATAACCCTCTCTCCACTCTCTTAAATCTCTCTTTCACACCCACTCACTCTTTCTGATGAGAAGAGTAGGTGGCCAGGCACTGTGGGGCATGGAAAAAAATAATAATCATCATATCATCTCATCACTTACATCATTAAAGAGAATGTGGTTGAAAATAATCTGTGTAAGGCCAAATCTGAAGGATTTAAACATGGATCAAGTTCAAAGATCTTAAGTAGAGGCTTCCTGTAGGCCGTATGAAATATGTAAGAGGAGAAAAAAAAAAAATCTGCACCTATGACCTTATCAACTGTTTGAATCATTCCAGACTCCTGTTGAGATCTCTGTCTTATATACAAGTGTTCTTTTTAAATGCTTCGTCACCCTCTCTACTCATCATCATCTTTCCCTTTCTCCCTCTTGTCCTTCTTCTCCTTCTTCTTCTTTTTCTTCTTTTTGGCCTCTTCCTTCTTGCCAAAGGTGATGAAGTCACTCTTGTCGTCGCCGTCCTGCCCTTGTCTGATAGAGATAATGGCAGGAGAGCCAGGGATTATGAAGGCTTCAGGTGGGACTTCGCCAGGCTTCAGATGCTGAGGGGGTCCGCCAGGGCCTGGGCCATACCGGAAATGCCAACTGTTACTGTCCACACCAGCACCTACGGGAGGAGACACTTCCCCACCTTCATTATCTACAAGAGAGAGAGAGAGAGAGAGATGATTATCATTGTTGTCATAAATGCTTGGATCTTAAAAAAACCCACACAGCCTATAATTAAACCAAGTTAAACATGTAAAGGAGACGTTCTAACATAACATAGCATTTTACAATGAATGCAAAGTATTTGAACTGTTTTATCTCCTCAGGGAACAACTGTGATGTCATAACAGCTTTCCATGATATGGCATTCCACATGTTTTTAAGCCTCAAATAGAGGTACCTAGTGAGAAAGCCCCTTCATGAAGCTGGTCCTGATAAGCACGCAGTATCAGGCGGCTATAGCACAAAATAGAACAGCCACTGACAGGATACAATTACATGTCAGGCCCAAACCATTACAGCAGGAGAAGGGGAAAAGGTCAGAGAAGAAAGGCTGGCATTTTAACAGAGGTAAACACACGCTGACATCAAGGCAAAGAGTATCTCACACACACGCACACACACACACAAACACACACACACATTTTGAGACATGACTTAGTTACCATACTTTTTAACCTCACAAAATGATAGCAAAAGGCTTAAGGAAATAGATGAAGAAGGGATGGGTGAATATGCCAATGTCATACTGTAGTGAGGTTAAGAAGAAGTGTTCATCTCATGGGCAAGTGAGAAAGAGACTGATTCTGACTCCTCTACAGGCTGTCTGGGTGTGAATATGAGTCACCATGCTGGTCCTCTGTGTGTATGTGTGTGCATGTTCCTCTCCAAGCCAGGGGCATCTCTCCCTCACTGACCAGAAATTACTGCTGTCTCAGTAGAGCACCAGGATGAGGCAGTTTTATACACCACTACTCAAGCAGCATAGCAATACAGCATCTCATATAAAGATCCACAGAATGTAGAGCCAAAGAATGCCTACCTCTCTTTCTTTAACGTAGACAGCTTTGTAGCCTATTGAGACTCAACATCTTCTGCCTGACCTGAGCAAAACAGGTCAGGCTGTAGACCAGGTTCGGGACAGTTTTTCACATACAATTTTAAAGGCTTGGGTTTGTTTACCAATGAGTCAGTTTTTATATAGTAGGTTTGCATTTATTTGAAGGATTGTATATTTCACATTCTGTCTTTCTCTCTCTCTCTTTCTCTCTCTCTCTAGTATGTCTATTTATCCCTAGCAATGTTGTCTATAGCCACTATAGCTAGTGTTTGGACTGGCTCTGGAATTTGATGTGATTGAGTATGCCCCTAAATGAAAAAAGGGATGACGTTCAATAGTATATCAACGGATGATGAATGGGTTGGTGGAAAGGTCACATCGGATCTTTCTCCTAGGCTTGTTAAGTCTACCCAAAGTGTTAAGCATTTCTGTTAGTAAAAGCAGCAAGAGGAACTAGCATAATTGGTACGATCAACAATTCCATCCATCCATCCATCCATTTTCCAAGCCGCTTTTCCGTTAGGGTCCGATCAAGAATTCCATAAAAGATAAAGATAATAAATAATATTGGGGTATTATAGATGTGCAAAATACCAGTTTATCCTGTCATGACATTTTCTGTCTCTGAAGTGATTAGTAACAAAGCAAAGCATTGTAATACTCTGTCTGCGATAGTCCAAATCAGTTAACTAATTCAGATCAGGTTGGGTTTTAAAATCATGTTGACATAGGAGGCTTTAAATTTATGCTTGCGCAGGCCTCTAATTCAGATTAGATTTGATATAGCATATTCTTAACATTATTAAATGAGCTAGAGTGGGAAATTATTCTGACCACACATACAGATACATTATATCTCCCTAATCTGACCATAATGTTCCACTGTAGATGTCAAATTAACAAGCGCTGTTAAATCAGTTTCATTTTATTAACAACATCATTAAAAAAAGTGCCACATTTGGTGATTTTGGTGAATGTGGTGACGTTGTTGTGTTCAAATTGCTCACAAACACCCCACCCCTACCATTAGCAAGATATAACAGTCAACATCAATAGACACAACTGTGACCTACTTTGTAAACTTCTTTAGGACACAGCTTAGAGCAGCACCCTTTTTCTCTTCTTTTTCTAATCTCGTTTTCAGGCATCTCTTATGCTACCAGAAGGATGTTTGTGAGAATCAGTGCATTGGTGTGTGAATGAGTGTGTCTGCAAGCAGGAGTTGTCCTTACACTGAGGTCGCTATGCAACCTTTCTTTCTCTCTTTCTCTCTGTCTGTCTTTCCCCAAACTGTGAAAAGTAACTAAAATATCATTGCATTTATTCATGGTCTAACTGATGAGCATTTTGAGTGGGGAATCCTGAAAGAATACTAGAACATGTGCTTACTGCAGCAGAATGTTGAATGCATAACAAGAAACAAAAACAACCCTCTCACAGTCCACTGCAGAAAACAAACTACACAAAAATGCAAATTGCTCAGGCAATTTGTATTAAATGAGCATCCAAGTGATGCATAAATACTATTAACAATGAATAAATTAGACAATTTCTCTCAAATGAGAGAGAAATGAGCTCATTTAAAAAGTGGGAAATAACCCCAGCCTCCAAGCAGCAGACTAGGGTTCGATTTCATGTCCAGATTAACCTAACACACTAATAAGAATCCTTCATCAAGACGCCTAACACTACATTTATCTACGTCTGTAACTTGATTAAATTGTAAGTTGTTCTGGATGAGAGCATCTCATCCAAAATAAATGCATTACAAATACCAAGAAGTCAATATTTAAGAATGGTTTAGTAAAAAAAAAATGCGTGTGAATTTTCTGACAAAATATATGCCCTGCATTCCACACTATTGATATTCTCCTGCATGCAAACACACACACACACACACACACACACACAGACTGTGCCATCCTGCCCCACACATGTAGCCTGTCTCGGTTCCTAATCGCATTTATTCTGCTGCTGCATCTCATTGCTAATTGTCATCATTGGCATTTTTCTGCACAATTGTGAATTTTGTGCATGTGAGAGAGAGGGAGAAAAAGGGGGAGAGAGCTTTTGGACATGTGCAAATCAGGATTAATGCAGATTATGAGCATAGGAATAGACACTGTCCCACAGACCTACCAAATACAGATTCAATTCTGTTAACTCAAAAAACCATGGAAAATTATTTTTATGAAAATTCAGAGACAAACGTATGGAAGAAAAAAAAGGAATAAGGGTAGGAGGGAGAGACAGGTGGAAAAAGAAAGAAAGAAAAAAAGAAAGAAAGAAAGAAAGAAAGAACAGTCAGAATTTATTATGGGCTTTCAGGGAGCTGACTGACCTCCCAACTCCCTCAGCAACACAACAATTATGTATAAAACCTCTCACTAGCACTGTGTGTGTATGGGAGACAAAGAAAAAACAGACAAAAAGAAGGAGAGAGAGAGAGAGAGATAGAGAGAGAAAGAGAGAGAGAGAGAGAGAGAGAGAGAGAGAGAGAAAGAGAGAGAGAGAGAGAGAGAGAGAAGACAGAAATTTGGTGAATAGACAGAATCCATTATGTGCCTTTAGGGAGTTGACTGACCTCTCAATACCCTCAGCAGCACATTTATTCATGACACCTCTTAGTATTTCTCTCATACACCCCTTTCTTTTCTTTTTCTATCTCTCTTTCTGATCCTTTTCCTATTCCATTTGCTACAACAGTAACAAAGGACACACGTCTCATACTGCCAGAACCCCTCCTTCTTATTGCATTTCTCAACCTCTCTCTTGCTCAAACCCCCCCCGCCCCCCCTTCTCTCCTTGACCTTTAGTGTAATGTAGTGTGAGGATGCAGAGACTTCCCCCCACCATCCGATCCCTTTCCCTGCCATTATTGACACAGGTTTAATAAGCAATATGACAGTAATGAAAAGATGATTATAGTGAGTGAAAGCCTCATCTCATAAAAAGGTGATGAACAGCAAATCAAATTATCACTGTGTGAGATACCTTGCCCTCTCCTTCTCTCCTCTCCACATTCGTTTTTCTCTATGAGTCTGTGCATGTTTGTTTGTATCTGTTCTACTCTGTGCAGCATCTCTCAAAAAAACGTACGTCTAAAAACGTCTCTCGTCACCTTTACACTGACAATACATTACTCTCTCTTTCTCACTCTGTGGTGCAGAATTACATAACGCAGTATGTGAGGAGAGGATGAGGAGGAGAGATGAAGGGCTAGAAGAGTGAAATCTGATCCACCCTCATAGCTAACTGTACAAGCCTGAAATTTGGCACAGGCTGCAGAGCTGGTGAATTGTGTAGAGCCACGCCCTTCAGGGAAGAAACAAAAAAGCCCTTATTTGCTTTGTGCGTGTGTGCATGTGTGGTGGAGAGGGGTGCAGTGTGTCTGTGTATGTGTGACTGAGCATGATTAAAAGAAAATGCAACATCTGCATATTTTATCATCTTGCCCTCTGTTAGTTGCTCTACGTGACTGCTGTCATTTAGATATCTTAATTTATTTTGGATTTATTGATTTGTTTATTTATTTATTTACAATATTCTTACTCAGATCAATCACCTTAAATATATGCATACATACATAAATAGTGCAAACTCCATGCATATTACAGTTTCTGGAATTTAAACGATCAAAAATATTAACATGTTTTTGATGTTTCAGCACATAATGTGT
This sequence comes from Pygocentrus nattereri, assembly GCF_015220715.1. Classification (NCBI taxonomy): domain Eukaryota; kingdom Metazoa; phylum Chordata; class Actinopteri; order Characiformes; family Serrasalmidae; genus Pygocentrus; species Pygocentrus nattereri. Next base: position 17,971,650 of record NC_051221.1, on the reverse strand, counting down.
CGCATGTGTTCCATTCACCATTTCGTACAGCTACTGTACATGTAGGCAGCGATTATTCCATTAGCCTTAATTATACTGGAAGGAATAAGGAATAAGGAAGGATTTGACTGTATGTGTCTGCTTGAGTATGTATGGCTGTGAATAATAGCATACAGTTATTACTTTTGGCTAGTGTATGTGTATATCTTTATCTGTGGCTGATTACAGGGTTATGTGCAAACAATGTATGTGGAATAGAGTGTGTGTGTGTGTATGTATGTGTGTGTTTGTGAGTCACTTTTAGGATATGGCACACCTGGCTTCAGTAATCCTGATAAAACGTGGCAGATGGCACAGACAGGCTTCCTCTAAACCTAGCCAAGAAACCAGTGTCTGCGCATGAGTGTGTATGGAGGGAGAGAGAGAGAGAGAGAGAGCGAGCGAGAGAGAGGGAGGGTGGGATGGACATGGTGTCTAATGAGAACACTCATTTGCTTGCTAAAAATTAACATAGCCTGTACTACAGGTAGGCTAAAACCTAGTCTGCTGGGAAGAGAAGGAATTAAGAACATTATGAGATAAATAAAAGCTTGAAGTAACGTTATTCACAGCTTTTATGAGCCACTATTCCTATGAGGTTGACTTCAATAATGTAACATACTATAGGAACACTTAAGCACACATAGACTCAACCTAAATATTTTACATTCATATGCGACAATATAGAAGTTGACAGCTGAATGTGTTCAACACATAGGCTAAACAAGAAATGTGATGTATATCAGAGGCAAAACCTCTTAGTTTATTTGTGCTCTTATTTGTCTCTTTAATCGAATGTGAGAAGGTAATCCAGTGTTTGTGTTGAATGTAGCCATAAAAATTGATATGCAATATTTTGCAGTAGCAAAAGGTGACTATTAGAGCTAAAGCTTTAGTTTGAGATGTGAAAGTACCATGGGAAAAAAATCTGATTTGACAATTTTCTTTCAGGCATTTCAGGATTTTAACATTTGTATTTCCAAAACCTAATTATGAAATGAATAGTATTATACCACAAAAAATCTTTTTAATCCCTGCACTCATTAGGCACTCTCTGAAGGAAGCCACTGAGGGCTCCTCTCAGGTATTTTGTGAATATGTGTGATGTTCCTGAAACTCTCTATTTTCTGTTTAGCATCAGTTTGTTGTTACGGTTTATGAATGTGATTAACCTTCTGTTTTAAACTAAGATAACTACATTTGATGTTGAATAGGCTGTGCTGTGCATGTGGAGAATGGTTTATAAGGTAAATAGAATCTGTAAAGGTGCTTTGCATATTCTTGTTTGCATGTGGCATATGGCATCATGAAGTGAGCCTGGACCCAGAGATCTGCACAGGTTGGCACACCTGCAGTGATGAACTTTTAGCAGCCAGAATAGAATAGGTCATGCCCATCCATCCCTCCTCCTACTCCTCCCCATCTCTCTCTCTCTTTCTTCCTCCTTCCTTCCCTCTCTATCTCCATCTCTCCTTTCCTGTCTAAGCAGGTGTGATTTGTTTTTGTTCTCATCCAATGCAGAGATACCTTTTCTAAACCAGCACCAGCTCTGCAGCACAACACTATGTAGGTCACTCTCTCAATCTTTCTCTCACTCTTTATCTCTTAATGCCATTTCATTTTTTGCCCTTCTTCCTTCACCCCCTCAGTCTGTCTTCTTTATTATACATTTTTATCTTTTAATCTTTATTTGAGTCGACACAATTTTATTCATCTATTTTTTGTTATTTATTTATTTGTTTGTTTTTTTCATTCACTTTAATCCTTCTTTCCTTTTCTCCATAGATCCATCCTGTGTTTTAGCTTCCACCTGCCACGCCTGTTTTTAGGTTTTTACAGCAACACAGCCCCCCTTGCATGCGCTCTGTTCAGTGGTATGAATGGTTGCCGTGGAAACTGCCTCTTCCAGTGGCTGTGGCAGAGACACTGATGGAGAATAATGCTGCAAGCCCTTGCTCTCTCTTTCTCTTTCTCTCTCTCTCTCTCTCTCTCTCTCTCTCTCTCTCTCTCTCTCTCTCTCTCACTATTCTCCCCTAGCAACAGCAGCAGCAGTCGCAGACCCCCTCCTCTCCTTTCTTTTCTTTACCTCTCCTCTTCTCCCCTTTACTTTCATTGTCTCCCTCTGTCACTCTCATCTCTCTCACTGCCACTCTCTCCATTCCTCTCTCCATCTTGGCCCCCCTTCCTCTTCATTCTCTTCACCAAATTCTGCATGTGTCGTCCTTGCATCTCTCCTCTCCACTCATTTTGTCTACCCCATGTTTCTTATCATTCTCTGAAATAACTGTGACTCTTTACAGACCAAGACAGCAGTAGATATGGTGATTGTGGATGCATTTCATTGCTGTCATAAGAGAATCTTGAAGCTTTGACATGGTGATTTTACAAGAGATGCAAAAGCCGTAAATGACTCAAAATAACACTAATATCAACATATCTTGTTCCTAGCAATTTTGGACCATTTGTTATGTTCAGTATGCATTGTTCACATAATGCAAAATAGATAGATGGCATTTTCAAATATTGCAAAATACTGATTAAACTAAAAAGAAATTTAGATATGAGGTTTTGATATGACAATTTAAAGCAGGAGAGCAGACAGTGGGGGGCGAGAAACAGAGAGACAGCTCAGGTTTCTTCACATTTGAGAACGAAAGCTATGAAGGGGGGGCAGCGTACTGCATCCTGATTTCATTAATATGATTCTGTTAATCTGGGTGTGGGCTGCTATCACCATCTGTTTCATCAAGGATAGAGACACACACAGAAAAAAGAGACAGGCACTGGCTGTTACATTGCTTTTAACTATGAAACACTACAAATAAAACCAAATCTCATATCAATACAGCATGCATAGAAAGTCTAGATCAGAAATCAGTGCCTGAACCTAGTTTATGTTACTGGTCTTTGTAGGTATGACATTAGGTGGCCACAGTTGCATCAATGATTTGGTTAACCAGCAGTTATTACAAATTACAAGATGAGAAACTGGATTCAGGTCCCAGATTTGAAGATCTCTAATTAGCCCTTCAATGCATTTATGGTATCTCACAGTCTTCTACAGCAGCAATGCATCCACCTCATCTTACCATTAAAATCATTTTCTACCTCAGTGACTGACTGCAAACCCACACTGTCCACTGATAATTACACCAAACATGCTGACTCATCCACTCTCTGGAGGCAACACATCGGATGATGGTATTATTTGATTGATAGGTCACTCACCCTAGTCTACCTCATTCCATTCCACATTTTTTTTCTCTCTCTCTAGAGGAACTATGCTGTAACTCCTCAGACTAGACAAGTAATCAATGAGCACGCTGAGGATAAAAAGGAGAGAGAGAGAGAGAGAGAGAGAGAGAGAATGAACTGCAGACAGAGATTCATAGCTAAAGAGGTTTAGTTTCTTTCATAGACATACTCTTTGCTCTCTCAGTCATCAGCCAGGACTTAATTAGAACAAATTGCTCTTTCATCACCCAAGTAATTGCACTGTTTTTCCCTCCCCTTCCTTCTTGCTCTGTATCTCTCCAACTCCTGCCATCTCTCTTTTTTTTCCTTTCTACACCCTCTTCCCATTCAACAGTTTTATAAATAATAGTCTTGTCATGTTTTATCTCTGCCCATCTTAAACTAATCATTTTGGTTCTTTCGTACTTTATTCTTTCTCTCACTCTGCCTTGTTGATCTTTACTCTCTGCTTAAATACACCACCATGTCATCCTGCAGAACTGACCTTAACATGCACACTGTTTGCTCTTTTGATCTGCTAATTTTTAATTAAATATTCTTCAATTATCCAGACATCCATTCAGTAATCAACCTTATGACCATTACGACCCACAGAGTGTTCTCAGGGGTTTATGACAGGAAACAGGTGCCTGACTGGGAGAGTGTTATGCTGCTCTAGCAAAGTGAAAAGAATATTCCCTATATATGAATGTATTTATTATAGTAATCCAGTTCCTATATGGTGTGTAATATTAAAATCAGCTCATCAATTACCTGTTTCTCCCTTTCTGCTTTTTTTCTATTCTATCCAAAAGATAGTGGTCACCTTGAAAATTTCATTTTCATTTTGAAACTGAATGCAGCCTAGCGCTTGTTCATTTTCTTCAACTTATAAAAAGATGACCTGTATGTTTACATGTCGTGACAATGTATTGTGAAAGGATTTGATTGTTGAATGTAACATCTGGCTAAGATGCATCTCAGGCCACCTCCTACATTTACACCTGCATTTTAAGTGTATAATACCTATTCATATATAATCCTTATTCTCACGAAATAACCAGGTGTAAACATGATCTTTGTTACTAATCTTTACAGAGACTAGTCCATAGTCTCTGTAACTCATTTTAATTTGCTGCATCTGCAGCAGAAGCAAATAGCATTCCATCCTGAGGATAAAGAGGGATGGAGAGAATAGACCATGAGCAAGAGAAAGTAAATGAGAAACACAGAGATAGAATTAATCTAATATTGAGGTTTAATCAGTTCAAATGGCTTTGTATGAGTGTGTCCCCATGTGTGTTGCACAGAGCTATGTTGACCACAGTACACATCTCTATCTTAATTGAGTTATCTCTGTGCAGAAGCCCCTTGCCACTCTCTGGCCTGTTTATTCTGTGCTGTGCTCTCTGTCTCTCAGATAACCATCCCTGCCCTTCATGAGAGTGTTTTCACCGGACTCAGCTGATAAGCGGATTATTGATTCAGAACTGGAGAAACCAGAAACCCTCTTTTAAAATCTGCCACACATGTCCCTAAGACAAAGGTTCTGTAGTAATGAGCACAGTGGAAACCAAATTTAAGGGGTAATAGGAGTAATAAAAATGTTGGCACTCAGTTGCTCCGCCTGTTTTCCTTTTTTGCAAATATTGTGAGGATAGACAAGCTTTATAAAATGTTAGTAAAATCCCAATCAACTGAATAATACTACAGTTGAAGTGTTGCATTCAACTGAATGTAGTGCAGAAATATATATATATATATATATGTATTATATTATATAGCACAATTATACATAGCACAATTTCATGTTTATTTTTTGCGTGAAACATCACATTGTTAAGATAGACTGATAGACATTGTTAAGATATAGATAGACTTTTTTGGTTGAGAAACCAAACTAATATTAGCATGGTGGCAAATATGTAATTTCCAACTGACCTATTTTCAAACAGCTAACAAAACATGGTCCATCTCAGTTGCATAGCATTTTAAACTGAAAATTCAATAATGTGTAGCTAATCTAAACTTCAACTGAGATTCATTACATTGAATGGGTTTCTGTAAAGCTTTTCTGACCTTACAACAGTTACTATGAATCTATGAGAGAGAGAGAGAGAGAGAGAGAGAGAGAGAGAGAGAGAGAGAGAGAGAGAGAGAGAGAAAGAGAGAGAGAGAGAGAGATGATCCTGATGGTATAATGAAGCAGTAACAGGGCCAGAAACATTTCCTGCAGTTCAGGTCACACCAAGTCAGTTTCACACTAAATACAAACTCAGTAGGACTCTACAGAATGTTGTAAACCTGGAGTCAGGCAGGGCTGTTCCTTACCGGCAGCACTGGAAACAGTGGGCCAATTCTGCACCAGAACCCCTTGAGCCCCCTGCATCACGGACGACTCTTCCATATGAACAGAGCTACGCAGACAAACACAGAGAATAGAATGTTGGACATTTAGACATTTGCATATATGCATCTGAATAATCAAACTAATATAACGTGTCATATTAAAGCCTTGTGCCTTCATGTTAATGCTAACTTTAAAGTAGAAGGAAAAATAATAGAGGTATTTTGTAATGTGTAATGTAAACAACTTATGTTAATGCAAGACATTTTTCATCCAAAGTAATTTTGTAGCATATATACTGAGCATTTAGTCATGAAATGTTCATGCATTCAAGCGGTGTTTTTAAATAGTGTAAAACAAATTTAAAATTATTTTAGAAGATTTTGATATGACAGTGACAGTAACTGCCATTGAAGCAACCGGTGCAATTCATTACATTAGCAGTATTAAAATGAGAATGCAAGATGATATAATAATATATCAAACAAAATGCACACTCTTCAACACCCTTCCCACAAATCCACAAGACCCACTCTCCATGCCACTTGGGGAATTTACAGCAGTGTGCTGAATCAGTTCAGCAGGCTGGTTTAACCAGACTGTTAGCATGTGCTGTCATGATTACAGCCTAAGGCATATATGGCTGTGTTTTTATCCTCGCACATGTTTCCAGAAATCATGTCCATTATACTAATGACTTTATTTTCACAGGATCATGTACCATTTTTAATTAGATTTTTCTGCAGCTGTGTTTTACACTGTGAACATTTCATCATGAATGGACAAACAGATATGCTCTAAACTTATTTAGCAATGTCATATTTGCTTTTCAATGGGCCAGAGAGTAATAATGCCCCAGTTCTTGATTCAGTAAGGCTTAGTGTAAGGGTTGTTTATAGGTGCCAAACTGTAGCTAAAGCCTGGCTACAGTCTACTATAGAGAGCATTACTGAAATGAAACCAAGGCTATAAACCACTAGGAGAAAGTGTAAATGTGTGTGTGTGTGTGTGTGTGTGTGTGTGTGTGTGTGTGTGTGTGTGTGTGTGTGTGAAGTCTAATAGATGGTATGCCTGAGTTGGGTGGATGTAGTTCACTTTCAAATGTTGAAATCCACAGGCCTGGATTAGAGATTATGGATTATGCTGTACTCTCTCATCCGTATTCACACCGCTTACTAGATTAGAGCTTAAACTCTGGTGCACTCAAATTTTAACACCCTGGGAGATTTGCTGCAAGAGCCATCATATGCATAGACACACATATAGAAGAAAAACATACAGCAAGAAGAGGAAATCTACACAGATTCACAAACTCGTCACTCAGTCACAACACTTACACCTTTACAAGGTGAGACAGTTAGTGAAAGGTTTAGGAGTCTAAGATCAGGGAAGAGCTGCACTGTTAAACCTATAGGTTTCTAAAAGATTCTTGGATATATAGTTGTAGAACAGATAATGGAGAGGCTCTTTAAGCTTTAAGAAACACTACTCAGAAATTACCAAGTAAAACAAGGACACAGTGTCAGTAATGGAAAGGACTGCTCTTGAGTCATTCTCATGAAGCTGCCTCAAGCCATGTCCACAAATAGTTCAGTGTCATTAACATCAGGCAGATAAACAGCAGTCGCATAATTTAGTAGACCAATTGGAGCTCTATATGGTTCAGAAAAAAGTATCCTTTTTTTCAACTTTATTCATTTATTTGTCTTTTTTACCCTAATTCCCATTACTGTAATGTGTCCACATATCTGTTTCTCACTACTGATTTTTGTTATTTATTTATTTTTTTAAAAATGTCCTACTTTTAACTGTTATACCTGTTCAATGTTTTCTTTGTAAACTCCAAGGAAGTGAACCAAAACAACAAAATGATATGTTGCACAAATAAAGAAGAAACTCCTCAATAAGAAACTCCTCAATTGTTGCCGGTATGATGTTGTAATGTAATGTAATATCTAAATAAATAAAATAATAATGACCTCCCTACAACGCCTGGGCATGCCGCTGATGAGGTGGCGGATGGTCTCCTGAGGGACCTCCTCCCAGACCTGGACTAAAGTATCTGCCAACTCCTGGACAGTCTGTGGTGCAACGTGGCATTAGTGGATGGAGTGAGACATGATGTCCCAGATGTGCTCAATCGGATTCAGGTCTGGGGAATGGGCGGGCGTGTCCATAGCTTTAACGCCTTCCTCTTGCAGGAACTGCTGACACACTCCAGCCACATAAGGTCTAGCACTGTCCTGCATTAGGAGGAACCCAGGGCCAACCGCAACAGCATATGGTCTCACAAGGGGTCTGAGGATCTCATCTTGGTACCTAATGGCAGTCAGGCTACCTCTGGTGAGCACATGGAGGGCTGTGCGGCCCTCCAAAGAAATGCCACCCCAAACCATTACTGACCCACTGCCAAACCGGTCATGCTGAAGGATGTTGCAGGCAGCAGATCGCTCTCCACGGCGTCTCCAGACTCTGTCACGTCTGTCACATGTGCTCAGTGTGAACCTGCTTTCATCTGTGAAGAGCACAGGGCGCTAGTGGCGAATTTGCCAATCCTGGTGTTCTCTGGCAAATGCCAAGCGTCCTGCATGGTGTTGGGCTGTGAGCACAACCCCCATCTGTGGACGTTGGGCCCTCATACCATCCTCATGGAGTCAGTTTCTAACCATTTGTGCAGACACATGCACATTTGTGGCCTGCTGGAGGTAATTTTGCAGGGCTCTGTCAGTGCTCCTCCTGTTCCTCCTTGCACAAAGGCAGAGGTAGCGGTCCTGCTGCTGGGTTGTTGCCCTCCTACGGCTTCCTCCACGTCTCCTGGTGTACTGGCCTGTCTCCTGGTAGTGCCTCCAGCCTCTGGACACTACACTGACAGACACAGCAAACCTTCTTGCCACAGCTCTCATTGATGTGCCATCCTGGATCAGCTGCACTACCTGAGCCACTTGTATGGGTTGTAGAGTCCGTCTCATGCTACCACGAGTGTGAAAGCACCACCAACATTCAAAAGTGACCAAAACATCAGCCAGAAAGCATAGGTGGTCCCCAAGTGCAGAACCATTCCTTTATTGAGTGTGTCTTGCTAATTGCCAATAATTTCCACCTGTTGTCTATTCCATTTGCACAACAGCATGTGAAATTAATTGAGGACAGTTTGATTTCACAGAAGTTTGATTTACTTGGAGTTATATTGTGTTGTTTATTTTTTTGAGCAGTGTATATATATATATATATATATATATATATATATATATATATATATATATATATATATATATATATATATATATATACACACACAGTGCTTGTGAACCACCCAAACATGGTCATTGTTTTCCAAAAAAAAAAAAATAATAATCTTATGAAATGAAAATCCAAATCTCAATTTGTAAAGCAGACCTTCCAAATAAGGTACACACAGAAAAAAAACGATATTTTTTTTATTATTTATTCAACAAAAGTAATGTATCTCTCAAAAAAATGAAAATCTGCAAATTGCGAAAGTATGTGAACTCTTTTGCAGCCAGTAGTTCAAGCAAACAACTTCTGTACTCACACATGAGTGTCTCACATCTGCTTTTTGGGATTTTTGCCCACTCATTCTTGCAGAACTCTGCCAGTTGACAGAGGTTGGAGGGACATGGTATGTACAGCCCGCTTCAGATCTTGCCACAGCATTTCTATGGGATTGAGCTCCGGACTTTGACTTGGCCAACCCATAGTGCGAATCTTCTTTCTCTTAAGCCATTCCTTGGTAGTTTTGCTGGAGCACTTTGGGTCATTGTCTTGTTGCATAATTCATTTCTGTCCCAGCTTCAACTGATGTCAGGAGACTCTGGGCAAGAATTTGTTCATAGGCCTGGTAATTGAAAGTTGACCTTTACCTGAATTATCATTTTTCTGGTGCTTCTTGGTGTAAGTTTTGATGGTCGCCCACTTCTCGGCAGAGTTGCTGAGTGCCCTCCAATTGTAAATGATTTGTCTTACAGTGGATGGATGGAGCTGGAATCTTTTGGAGATGGTCTTATAGCCTTCCCCAGACTGATGGGCTGTCACCACCTGCTTCCTAAGATCCTTGGATGTCTCCTTTCCTCTCGGCATTGTTGATCTGTGTGCTTTACGCCTTGGCACAACAGTGGTTTGGTTGGGTTCCTCTCCCTTTTCAGTGGGCTCAAAATTTTTCCCAAGGATGTCTTTTATTGGTCTGCTTAATTAATTACTTGAGCACCCACGTGTTTCACCTGAGTTTTTTACCTAATTGAGTTTACCAGCGCAGCTGTGGTTCATTTGCTTTTGCACATGCTCTGATTCCATGTTTCATGTAGTCTGCTGGCAACTTGTTTCCCTCAAAAGAAGTACATGGAATTGATGAACATAAACCTGACATTTTATATAAAAACTGGTGATGATAAAATAAGAAAATCATGGATAAACAATGAAAAAAATCTAAACTCCTCAAGGAGTTCATAAACTTATATATATATATATATATATATATATATATATATATATATGTTTTTTTTTAATAATTAGCTCTCAAATACAAATATCTCTGACATACAGAGTGTTTACCTTCAATTTGACTATTCTGTGGCAATGAGAAACTGGTCATTTACATTGGAAAATGCTACCAAGAATCAATTTAAAATCAATTAAATCATTCAGGCCTATTTTTAATCATTTAAATAATCATTCTTTGTACATTCAAAAAGGAGAAATATGAAGTTTTACGTCTAATGGTGTTCCAGCAGAGAATGCTTTGATGAGTAAATGTAAGTGAGTTACAAGCTAGTTCTGTGTTTTTTTTTTTTTTTTTAAACAACCATCTACTGAATGGTTATTTTTACTATTACCAAGCACAACAAAGTTTTTTTTAAAAGAGTCAGACTCAGACATTACCTTGTTCTTTGAATGGCATCACTCTAAAGAACCCTTTCAGCACCTTTGTGTTTTAAGAGTGTAATATATTGGCTAAATCTTTCTTCTCTTCCCCCGTGAAGGATCGTGCAGAGAAAGTCTGCAGTGTTAACAGTGCTTAACAATAACATATTTATTTTCATAGGTGAAATAATAATTTTAAAAACTATTTTATCTTTCTTATTCTTCTAGCTGCTGTTCTAACTCCCCCCTCTTGTTATCTGGAAAGCAAGCAGCTGGGTGTGTCTCTGTGAGCAGTGGGAAGTGTGTTAAAGAAAGATTAGCTCTGTGAGCCTGCAGTCACTGTGAAAGACTGGAGGCATGCAGGGTCACTCCTAAACCTTTCACAGTCTCTTACAGGAAAAAAGGGAGGGATAAAAATAAGCCAGACAGGAAAATTAACAAAGACAACCCAGATGGCTGCAAGGCTATGCTGTTTCTTTAAACTCTTGGCTTAAAATGTCTGTCTGTTCCCCTGTAATCTCTAATTCTTTCTCTGTCTACTTTTCTCTTGTGCTGTGTTCCTCTCCTCAGGAGAAATAAGCAAAGGCCAGATCAGTTTGTGGAGTAGCAGAGGTTGAATGAGTTTAGATTTCTTGTCCTGAAGCCAAGGGCACAGTTTAAACAAAACAGGGGGGCTGGGACATTATATTGTTATGAAACAAAATGAATCATAGAACAAACTGAGTCAAATTAATGTATTTCTGCTATCTCAACAGTTGCCATTGGCATGTGAATAAAAATGACCATCAGTTATTTAAATATTTTCATGTTGTAGAAAACATAAGAATCAACTGTTATTCATATTGGAACACATAATTAGAAGCTATACAAATATTTTAAATGTATCTTAAAATTATCTGAGCCATTTATGTGGTCAGTTTCCTTTTCTGTTTAACAGGCCTATTTACACTCAACCAAAAATTTGTTCTTTCATAATAATTACTGTGAGATCAGAGCTTGGACAATGTTTGCAGAATGTTGGCAACAATTCCATTCAACCTAGTGATAAACAGTGGTTCACTTTGTTTAGAGTCACTACAAATTGTTGAGCTAGTCATTTAACACTATCAAGTTACACTATGTTGTAGTTAATCAGAGCTAGCCAGATTGGAAACAACAGCAATTTATTTGCCACAATGTTAATGACAGCTTGATTACACAATAAAAAAAACTGTATCCAATCAATTCTAATAGTGTAACTTTTGACATGTAAAGAAAATAAATATCATATGCAATTAATAACACTCTTAATGTAGGCACCTTGACTAACCTTGAGTTGTGCATCACAGTTTCCATTACTTTCTCTTGCAGTGTTCTGTAATACCTATCCATAGCAAATCCTTAGCAAATAAACTAAATAGTGGTTCATGAATAGTAAATCAAAATCAAAAATGGTTCATGAATAGTAAGTTTCTAAACTGCTGCTATTTAGAACCATTTAAAAGGTTATTTAAAGCTGCACATATAGCAGGTTTTTTCATCATAGAAAAACATTTAAGTGCACAGATCGATATAAAATCAATGCCTTTATTAAAAAACAATGAATAGCTACCTTTTTAAGGGTATAGCATGGATATGTCAATTTGTTATTTATAAGATTTATTCAGTGACTAAATCTTCTAGTGTGATATATCCATAATGCATGAGCTGTCCAAAGATAGTTTGCTCCTACTAGCTTTATTACCATCTCTATGCCTGAATACATCTTTCTCTGCTGTCCTTCAAAACACGAGTATAATAACATATCACATTTCTACAATAACATTTCTTTAAAAAGTCATCTTGAAAAAAAATGGCACTGATGGCAAAATGAGAGACAAAAAGAGCATAATGTGCTGTCAGCAAAGATTTGAACTTTATATGTAAGAGAGAAACTGAGAGAGGAGAGAGACAGAGACAGTGAAAGAGAAAGAGAGAGAGAGAGAGAGAGAGAGAGAGAGAGAGAGAGAGAGGGAGAGAGAGAGACAGACAGACAGACAGGGACAGTGAAAGAGAGAGAGAGAGAGAGGGAGAGAGAGATACAGACAGACAGGGACAGTGAAAGAGAGAGAGAGAGAGGGAGAGAGAGAGACAGACAGACAGACAGGGACAGTGAAAGAGAGAGAGAGAGAGAGAGAGAGGGAGAGAGAGAGACAGACAGACAGAGAGAGACAGAGAGAGAGAGAGAGAGAGACAGAGAGAGAGACAGGAAAGCGCTAGAGAGCAAGAAAGAGGGAATAAAAATAATTGTGATGTATGAGACACTATTTCAGTGTCACACAACACAAGCGTCATAGGCTTCCAAAATGAAAAAAATGTATAATAGTTTTTCTCTCTTTCATATTTTTAATCTATCATAATCACAATAGACCTTGTCATTACTATGTAGTTGCCCAGAATTACTGTACTATTGAACTACTATGAACAAAAAAAGTGTTGTAAAGCTGATACGATTTGTCACATGTAAATTTTTCCTCTGAATATCACTGGATCCTCTGAATTATGAGGAAATGGCTGAAACAAAAATGATGCCATGTGCAAGATGACACTGCTGCATATTGAATTTAAATCATAAGATTAGCAAACTCAATAAGTACCTCAAAACAGCATGTAAAACAGCAAGCTTTGAGGTGTCAGTAGCAACTAGTTTAAGTAGCTATTGTTGGTATACAAATATGTATAATTAAGTTTTATAGTGGCCTTATGTTCAGCAGTGTTAGTTTACTTGTAGCATTAATGTAGCATCATTCTTATTGTGGTTGTTAAACAAGGTCATTATTCAGAGGACCCAGTGACACCTGGGGGAAAAGTACACATTTATAAATAAATATAATAGATATAAAGCTTATCAGAGAATGTTTTCGTGTACTGAACAGTGTGATAGAAGCAATTTGTGAAAATGTTATTTATTTCTCTCATAAAGAAAACCATCATAGACCTGAGGTTTTTAATATGGTAATGATGCTGACTAAAGAATCATGCATTACTTCAGAGGTCTCTACTGAATATGCAAAATATAGACAGAAGCAACTAAAATCTACATTGATTTATATTAAATATATTTTACAAAATATTATGTGCTGCACACAAAAAAGGTTCTATATAGTGCCAAAAAATGATTTTATGACTTATAGAAATGCTTTTGGTGATGCAAAACCAGAAACTTTTTTTTTTTTTTGGAAAGAGAAAAATCTTCAAAGAACCATATTACCATATACAACAGCCAGAGGAACAATTTACCCATTAAAAGTCTATATTTAACCATTGCTTTGCTAAGAACCGCTGAACAGCCACTTTTATTGTTTGGATACTATCATTGTTACATTCACTCAGTAGTTGTGGATAATAAATATATTCCATTGTTTAGAAAAGCTTTATACATGTCAGAATTAATAGAAGAAAGCATCTCTGACATCTCCCTGCTTTGCTGAATTGATTTGCAAAGATTGTTTGTGCATATGGCAAAACGTTAAGGTCTTTGAAAAATGTTCTGATTCCAGCCAGAAATATAAAGTAGCAAACAGGAAAAAAAATGTGATGAGTGCAAGTAAGGAAAGGAAAGAGATGGATGAGAGGCAGAGGTAGGTGACTGTGGAATGAAAAGAGGGGGAAGGGAACTAGAGAGCCTCCATTTTAGTTGGTGCTCTCTCTCTCTCTCTCTCTCTCTCTCTCTCTCTCTCTCTCTCTCTCTCTCTCTCTGATACATCTATGTGTTCCAAGGTCAAGTAATTACTGCTGCTGCTACACAACGGCTCCCACCAGCCATCGCACTCTGTCTCTGCCTCTCCCTTTCGTATTATTCTGTCATCATCATAAACACATCTCATCACATTTTACCTTCTAGAGTGCTGTTTAACTTTCAAAAGGGGAGATAATTTTGTACTCTTTACAGTGCGTGTTTGTGTGTCTCCTTTATGCGCTGGATGCGTACAGGCTAGTGGAGGCCATTTTAAGAGCTGAAAAGTAGGAATCAGTGAGATGGGCTTATCCATTATTAATGCGAAGCACTGACTTGAATACATGATCCCCAACTAATGCTCAACCTTCACTGCATCTCTTCCACTTTCTCTTTCTTTGCTTCATTCATTTCTTAATCTTAATTTACTTTTTTCGCTTTATTTAAAAAACAAATCCTATTTAAACATTAATAGAGATAGTAATATGCTAAACACTTACAAAATCATAATTTATTTAATTTTTATTTTAAAAAATGTTGCCCTATGCTTTCATATCACTACCGAAACACACATAGCTTTGCCCATGGGGGATCCTGATTTCGCCCACACCCCTGCATTTTAGAGCAGGAAGTGAAACTGTATCCCTTCCTCACAGCCACATGGTGAGCAGTTAGATCCCATTGGAGCAGTCAAAATCATCATAGACATGCACACAAATCCTCTCACGTTCTCAAAGAGCTAACAGACCAAATCCTCTCAAATCTGACTAACAGCTCAAAAAGTCAGATCCAGTATGAATATAGTAAATATGTAATGAAACTGGTGTGGAATGTGGAAATGAGGATGATAGATCTAATGTCTTTTTGAGTGTATGAAATGGGGACAGCAGTGATGAGACTCATTTAGTGTGTTAGATTGATTTGCTTGGGTTGCATTAGCTCCCATTAAACCCTGCTGTAATTAAGAAGGAATCAGTGTACTTATAATGGCTTACAATGAATCCGAGGTTAAATATACACACATGCACAAACACACGTGTACACATTTACAAAACACAACAAACCACACAGGCAGTGGTTAGTTTTCTTATGTTATGTGTATGTATTTTTTTTTTATATCCACATAACCTCAAGACACATGCATAATTATAAATACATGCAGCATTTTTAAGCATCTAGATAGACCAGACAACCCAACACCAACATGCACACACACAATGCCCTGAGTGCCCAGAGCTGGCAGCTGTGTAAGCACCGTCCAGTCTGAGCAGTCATCTCCAGTGTCCTTCATCGCCACGGCAACAGCAACATGACCGCAGGCTAGGCTTCTATTGCCGCCTATGACCTATTTCTGTTTCTGTGATGACAGTGCCCAGCAATGGTCGCTGCATAGTGGAGCTGGTTGTCCAGCCGTACTGTGTTCATCATATTACTGCTCGATTCTGAGCAATAAGGGACTCCCTGTATGCTAGTCTGTGCTCATTAAAATAAACCTGGCTCATCATAAGAACCCTGCGCTCGTTAAGGTGGCCCTCGTTTAGTGGCCCAGCCTGAGCGATCCACATTGCAGCATGTAGCCCAGGAGCTTGAGGGTAATATGATGAACCTTTATTTTTTACTGCTACACAACAGTCGATGTTTTCTGCAAATCTAGCAAAAAGACTTGTCAGCAAATCTTTATAATGTTCACCTCAAACCGAATCTTTGTTTTCATCCATCAATTTGTCCGTGATTTCTTTGCTTTATTCTGTAAAAATCCTCTCTTTATCTATCACTCTACACATCCACTATAGTCACCCAGACAGACTGTCAAATGGCTTTTTTTCTTTGCAAGGTGGAGCAAAAATCAGGCAATTTTGAGTGGTTTCCATGAGATGTCAAGAATATGTATAGTTTTGTGAACAGCTAACTAGCTTGTTTGTTTATTTTATTTTTGTTTTTTACAGGTGTAAGTGAAGAAACAATATTTTTTGCACTGGGGAGCACTTTGTCAATTTTTAATTTTCTTCAGAAAGAAGAACCCACATCCCCCTCGCTTGTTTATTACTAGGCTCTGTTTCCAATTGTAGGGATCATTTCAGAGCAATAATTCACTTCAAACTTGATGCAAAGTAAAAATAACTGCTATTAGAAGTAAATTCGTTTTTTTGCATACCTGTGTTATTTCCCATTCAAATCAATAGGCTTTTTTTAGTGTTTAGTGTTTTTAGTGTTTTATTTAAAATGTCTATAGTGTTTATTTATAGTGTCAGTATAGTTCATTTATTAGTACAGAAGTGAGTTTGCAGACTATGCAGATGAAGTTCAAACCATTTAGTTTGTGTTAGCTCTCATGTGCTAATGGGAAATATTATTGTTTCACTGTTATCATAAAGGGTTTATATGGTAAAAAAAAAGGTTGCAATGAACCCTTTATGCATTCATACTCTCAAAGTTCTATACAGGAGCAATGCCATTACAAAAAAAAAAACAAAACAAAAAAAAACATGAAGAGACCTTTTCAAGGTTTTAACTGACAATTATGATCTTTTTCAATAAATAAATAAATAAATAAATAAATAGATGCCAAAAGGTACTGTAGGAGAGCCAAATCTTTTGGAGCAGAACTTAATGCTTAATGATGCCCTAATAGTGTTAAGCTCTACTAGAAAGCTTTAAAACTAGACTATATTAGATGGACTTATAAGACAGACAAGATATTTTCACTAACAAAACAGGAATCACTAACTAAAACAGAGGACATAGGCCTGGTCATAGCAGGAACAAAAATAGGCATTGCATGTTACGATTCAGAGTTTCTTCTGTATTTAGTCCATTTTTATACTGCAGTTATATTAAGGCTGAACAGTGCAGTAAAGCATATGTACTACTCCAGTTTTATTTAAGTTTGTTGCTTTTGTGTTACTTTTATGTCATGAATGTAACATTCAATCAAAATTTACAATAGAATGCAATCTGACCAATGATAACAGCACACCATTCCATATAAGTTGAAAATAACTATATGAAGAGTTTATGAGAGCTGTAGTGCTGCTAGCATTGCTGAAACCATGAGGTGTCTGAAAGCTTCATGTGAGTGTTGTGTATGATTAGAAAGAATTTTAACTGTCATACCTCTGCATTCCTGCTCTGAGAGAAGCTGAGTATCTCCAGTCTGCATTTGGAGCCTTGGGCTGCAGCAAAGAGGAAATTGAGAACATGAAGAAGAAGAAGAAGAAGAAGAAGAAGATGATGAAGAAGATGAAGAAGAAGAAGAAGAAGAAGAAGAAGAAGAAGATGAAGAAGAAGAAGAAGAAGAAGAAGAAGAAGAAGAAGAAAGGATTTGTTAAAATATTAAAATATACTACACAAAGGCAAAATCCAATAACATCCATTAATCATAGGCAAGTGTTGTAGTCATATCTTCATTGTTATGGGCAGCAAAGAACTTCCTGCAGAGAATGGGTTAGAGTGATTCTTTTTCTTAGGCACAGATAAACACACATACATACATACATATACCAATACATTCATCAGGCATCTTTTCTTGCCAAACTAAGCCACTCTAAAATACTTAAATATTTGCACAGTCTCTTGAAGTCAAGGCTTATAGTCTGGGTAGAGTATTAAAGGAAAAGAAACATAAGGAAGGGGTAGATCAATTTGGTTTAGCCTCTTGGGTTTGCACCTGCATGGGGAAAGGGGGAGGAGAGAGAGAGAGAGAGAGAGAGAGAGAGAGAGAGAGAGAGAGAGAGAGAGAGAGAGAGAGAGAGAGAGAGAACTGCAGTAAATGTTGTTACTCTGATTATGTACCTGCTTGATCTCATGAAAATCCTCAACAGCATTACACATAAATATAAATTACAAAGAAAAAACATCTTAAAAATCTGCATAAATGCAACAGTCATGTGCTATTTAAACTTGTGTGGGAAAAAAAAGTTAATAACAATAGTTGATAACAAATAATCAAGTTTAAGGATGGTATCTGTGCTGAATCATAGCAGCCCAATGCCTGTTTCCTGTCTGACACACATAAATATTCTTAGGTCTATAGAATCAACCGTGGCCCCTGCTCTTCTCCTCTCTTGCTCCCTTACTTCCCAGTAGCCATTCATCACAGAAATCCAATGCATGCTGTAATAAGCCAAAGCTGCTTCTCTTCTCCAACACAATTTCCATATCTAGCATAACTATACTTGTACAGACCTCACTGCTTTCATGACTTTACCACAGCATATCTACTCATACACATGCACACACATACATACATACATACATACATGCATACATATATACTGTGGTCTTAAACTGTATAAGAGACAGGTAGAAAGAGTCTATCAAGGCATTTCGCTTTAAAATTCATACCCTTTCACCAGTAGTAAAAAAAAATCTCCCTTACAAAACCATCAAACTGAAAAACACAAAATCTCATAGCCAGAAGGTGCAAGTCTTTATGTAACAGTTGGATATGCCCATTTAAATATGTCTACAGTGGTCCCTCTGCAATGGTAGCTTGATACAACACCCATCCGCAGTGTATGCACTCTGTCCTAGAAGCAGTGCTGCCTTTAGGTCACTTTGTCTCAGTGCACTGATTGCGGATCTGGGCTTGGCTGTTGGAGTTCAAGCTTCTAAAATTCTCCCTCTTTGCCTGTTTTCCCTTTGAAAGCAGAGGAGTGAAAGTGTGTGTATATGCACAAGTGCATGTGTGTGTGGTCTGAAGAGAAGGAGATAACAAGCTCTCGGGTTTTGGTCTGATCTTGTCTCGCCAACAGTTCCTTGCTTTCTTTCTTTTTCTTTCTTTCCTGCGTTCTCTCTCTCCCTCTCTCTGCTGTGCAGACACACCTCGCCTGGATACAGCGCTCATACCCTTGCGCCAACCAATCACATCACTCCCCCGCTGCCATTTCCAAACCTAAACGTCCAATCAGTGGGTTACAATGTGGAACCACACACCACTGGCACTTAATTACATAGAGAGAGAAACATGACTGGCATTCAATGAGAGAGACAGGCATCAGGCAATAATTACTTCTGAAACCAACCCCTTTCCTATCATAGCATGTTATGCACACAGATATGCTTTCATTCAATCACTCACCATAAAAGTATAAAAGTACATACAACCAGGAGAGCTCAGCAAACATTAAATATGGTTGTGTGTGTGTACATGTTGTTACTGATAGCTTGTCATAACAGTCTGCCTTGGCTTGTCTGATAAGTGTATACTGATTTGTTTCATATCAAAACCTGTTTACTGGGTTCTAATAACTGGGCAGTAGATCTCTCCTTTACATGACTGCAGAGAAATGTAATACCATGCACTATTCATGTTATTGTGAGCTGAAGCGCATCCATAGCACCATGACTTCATGCTCTAGGAGCTTCATGTGTGACTTCCAGGCAAAATCTACACGCTTCTGTGAGGAAGTAGGACCACATCCTCACAGTCCTATAAACTATGATGGGACCACTGCAGCAATGCTTATTGTAGAACAGCTCAGAATATTTACATGTATCTACTGCAAGCAATACTGTGCACAAAAATAAGGGGTGCAGTTCTGTTCTAATCAAAAGATTCTTCTTATCCCCAAGGGACCAATCATGATACTCACTATTCTGTAAGCCACATTTATGGTTTCTTTGGATAATGTCCAATCATATTTGCTCTTGCTAAAGGCAGACCAGACTGGAGCAGCTCTACAGATACAGTTAAGTGTGGGAACAGAGAATCTGGGGTGTTGCTTGAGTTTCACACCTCTAAATATAACACCCCCAGCTGTACTGCTACTGAAGACTGCAGTGCAGTGCATACAGAAAGGCACAGAGAAAGAGAGAGAGAAGAGAGGAAGACAGAAAGAGAGCGAGTGTAAGCAGGGGAAGGGGATGAGAGGCTGTTTTTCTATATTCCGCACTAAACAAGACAGTTGATGAAAAGTGTTTTTGTGACAGCTGTAAATGAGTGCACAGAGAATAGATATATAATCTCTGATGTCCTGAGTCATCAGAAACAAGCACAGACATAATGCTTCTGCTGAAAGGAGCTCTGAAAAACGGGGCCAAACACACATACAGTTGCAGAATGATGAGGTGGAAAAAAAATTATTAAAATCCATCAGCATCAGCAAAACCCTCCACTCATCCATAATCTCCAAATCTATAGTGTACAGAAAGGTGCTTCTTTTGTATGCAGCATTAAGTAACTACCCATTTTGACCACTTTATTATAAAAATACATGTCAAAGCTGTTTTTGATACAAGGGATGCAATGACAAAGCCTGTCAGACGAGTGTGGGTGTGGCACACACCTGTATGGCCGTGGCGTCGGGCATACTAAGCCTTCTCACAAATTGTCCACTCTGGCTTGTGAAGAACCGCTCTGCCCCCGAGCCCCAGGTCCCACTCAGTGGCCGGCCCGTATTGTAGAACATGAATGTGTCGCTTCCTGAAGTGGCTGTTAGGCAGGTCTTGTAGCAGTAAGTTTTGGTCAGAGAGCCATTTCCTCGAACTTCAATGTAATGAGGCTCTACTTTAAGGTCCCTCCGCAGGGCTACAGCCTGTTGCTGCTGGTTTCCTCCTCCCCCTCCTCCTCCTCCTCCTCCACCTGAGGCCCCACCACCTCCACCTCCACCTCCTCCCCCACTTCCTCCACCTTCTTTGGGTGTCTTTTTCTTCTTGGATCCACAACAAGGTGAGCAAGAGCATGCATCAGGTTGGCTACAGTAAGCATGGCAGCGCACAATGGCCAGAACAAAAACAGTGACCAAGAAGACAAAGGTGGTGGCAGTGAGGGCGACGATGAGGTATAACGTAACATTGGAAAAGATGAGGGTGCCATGTGGCCTTATGATGCGTTTGGGGTCAGGGGCCACTTTTGGTGGGAGTTCCATGACAGCCACATTAATGGTGGCAGAGGCAGAGCGTGGCGGCAGGCCATGGTCTCTGACATGCACTGTAAGGCTGAAGACAGTAGAGTTGTCCTCAAAAACGCGACGCGTGGTGCGGATCTCACCTGTGTGTTCATGCACCTTGAATAGGTCAAGCTCGGGAGGGTGTTCGAGTGCATAGAGCAGCCAGGCATTCTGCCCTGCATCCCCATCCCATGCCAGCACACGTGTTACCAACACACCTGCCTCTGCATTCCGAAGTATAGTCTCAGTTGTGTGGGACACATTGGCAATTGGGTGGACAAAGCGTGGTGCGTGGTCGTTGGAGTCCATGACGTAAACATAGACTGTTGCCACACGGCTCAAAGGTGGCACGCCATTGTCTTGAGCTTTGACCTGGAAGTGAAACTCTCGCAGCTTCTCGAAGTCAAAAGAGCGCAATGCATACACTTCACCTGTGGCGGGTTTGATCGACACGTATGATGTCACTGAAATCCCATGGTTGTTATCGTTCAGAACAGTGTAAGTGATTCGGGCATTCTCATTGGCGTCAGGATCTGTGGCCTTGACAACACACAAAGGAGCACTTGGGGCATTATTCTCAGTGACATAGACAGTGTATGATGTCTGCTCAAAACGAGGTGGGTTGTCATTCACATCCGCCACTTCTACACGTACAATCATGGAAGAGGAAAGAGCTGGAATTCCTCCATCGACTGCGGTTATTGTGACATTATAGTATGATATGGTTTCTCTGTCCAGGAACGCTGAGGTGACTATGGTGTAGTGGTTCCTGAATGATTTTATCTTAAAAGGCAGGTCAGGAGGAATGATGTCTAAGGTGACATGCTTGTTTTGGCCAGAGTCACGGTCATTAACACTGATCAGAGCCACCACAGTGTCTGCTCGAGCATCCTCTCTCACTGGACTGGAGAGAGTGGAAAGCACAATTTCAGGAGGGTTATCATTTACATCCAGCACCTCCACCACTACTTTACAGTGCACTGCTACCGCCCCATGTCCCCGGTCCATAGCCTGGATATACATTTCATAGCTGTTGGTCTCCTCATAGTCCACGTTACTCTTGACTCGGATCTCTCCTGTGTCTGTATCCATGCTGAACATCTGTCGAACCCTTTCCGGTGTGTATGAACTGAAGGAGTAATAAACTTCTCCATTTGTGCCTTCGTCCCGATCTGTGGCATTCAGTTTGATCACCAGAGCCCCGAGAGGTGAATTCTCCCGCAGCTTCACTTTGTACACAGAGCTGTCGAACTTCGGCACGTTGTCGTTGGTGTCCAAAACACGCACATTGATTTTGGCTGTGCCTGAGCGCGGGGGAGTGCCACCGTCCGTAGCTGTGAGGACGAGCTGATGAGATGGCACCAGCTCGCGATCGAACGGCTTTTTCAGAATGAGCTCTATGTGCTTTCCATTGGCGGGCGGCTTGTTGGAGTCCAGTGCGAGGTGCTCGTTCGGGGAGAGGCGATAATGGCGCACGGAATTTGAGGCGTCGTCTGAGTCCTGCGCGCCTTCGATAGGGAACCGCGCGCCAGGCTGAGCCGCCTCGGAGATCTCCAGCTGGTACTCGTCTCTGGGGAAAAGAGGTGCGTTGTCGTTCGCGTCCAAAATTTCCACCTCCACGTTGTGCACCTCGAGGGGATTCTCTACGACCACCTCGAGGCTAAGAAGACATGCGCCGCTGAACTCACAGAGCGTCTCGCGGTCGATCCGGTCACTGACCAAGAGCTTACCGGTTTTGTGGTTGATGCTGAAGTACCGCCTCGCGCTGTCCGAGCTTATTCTGATGCGGCGGGCCGAGAGCTTTCGCAGGTCGAGTCCCAAATCTCGAACGATGTCACCAACCACAGCCCCGGTCTCCAGCTCCTCGGGAATTGTGTAGCGAATTTGTGCATCCGTAAGGCCACTGAGTACAAAAACAACGACGAAATAAAAACAAAGAGGTGCGTTATCCTTTGTGCTTCTGCATCGCCCCACAACAGCCATCGCAAGCCGGCACAATCTGCAGACGGACTAAAAACTGTTTCCGCCTTTCGAGCTTGCTGTGTGATTGCTCCCGCCACGGCATCAAAAAGCCCCAAAAGGACAATAGAGGTGGGGAGCTGTCCGTTTTACCTCGGCTATGTGCAGGAATACCAGAGTCTCCTCTCCGCTGCCTCGTTAAACGGACATTTTCCTGCTCCCTCCATGTTCTCTTCTTTGTCCTCACCACTCGTTTTTGCCCCTCTTCTCCGCGAGGCTGATTCTAGTTTCCCCTCACGCGGGTTCAGCTTATCGTTCCCTCTTCTCTCTCTTCTCTCTGTCTTTCTCTCTGCTCCCCCCTTCCTCTCTCCTCCCTTGCGCTCGCTCGTTGCGCTGTTCTGGCGGGGGAGGGGAGCTGCGCCCTCTCCATCAAACACTGCGCGCTGCATTTCAGCACCTCCGAACAAAAACAGCGACAAATCTTCTCAAAACGATCGCGCAACTCACTGATTTGGACGGATTAAAAACGAAAACGATCCATTTTGCATCGTAGTTTGTTATAGTGTTTGCATTTTCTTGCGCGCACTAAAACACCAATTGAAAACACCGATGCATTTAATCACACTGAGAGCGCCACCGCCCTTTTTTCATTGTGTCCTCTGTGCGTGCAGTTGAGGAGCTTGGCTGCATCTCGTGCCACTTAACCTGCACACTGCTTTTATTTTCACTCTAATACACCTTTGCTTTAAACATTTCTGTAAAAATATATACAGAAAGTGATGCATGAAAAGGCTTAGCACACTGAAAATGTACGCTTTACCATGCAATGAACATATCTTGCCTTGCGCCCAATTTTTACAGAACAGCTTGAGCCAGGCACCAGCACGAGCTCAGTGCCTGCGAGGCTGACGGCTCGAATGACCAAAAATTAAGATTACATCCTCTCTCTCTCTCTCTCTCTCTCTCTCTCTCTCTCTCTCTCTCTCTCTCTCTCTCTCTCTTTCTCCAACCCCAAGCAGGGGTCACATCCCCATTCATCAGCTTATGTGCAGCACGAGCTCAGGGTGCGCGCTCTGATGCAAACCAGGTCACCGACAAGATGCTCTCGACCTGCCCCCTCGCCATAACTGTCAAAACAAACTAGTGCGAGTCCCTCTGCCATCCTGAAGTTGCTCAAATCCATTTCGGTGTGCTAGTGATACGAGCGGTGGCGGAGATGCAAGAAGGCAGACACAGAAAGAGGAACAGTGGTAAACTGTAACTGGACACATTCATTTTTTTACTATGCCATTATTTTTATTTTTCTTTTTCTTTTCTGTTGGTAGCAGTAGTTAGTAAATAAGAACTACATGACGTATTAGTAAATCATCACTTGTGCGGAAAAACCTCTCAGCTTTTGTCATTTTTCCCCTTTTTTGCATAATTAGAAAATTCCAGTTATACCCGTTGCATTCTCTTCAAAATTTACAATGAACAGACCAATGTTAATGGTCCAAAATGACTAAGTGCAAGATAAGTACATTTCCTTCTCCATGAAGACACTGTTTTGAAGATACAAGTTTTTGGTAGGATAGCGGTAAAACAGAAATGTGTGATAGGCTAAATAGGCCCAGCGTAACAAAAGTACTCAGAATTTACTTCATTCAACTGTGCACATCGGTATACATTAAAAATGTGCACATGAATAAAATATATTACATCAGCACAATTACTGCCAAAAGTCAGTGGAGTGAACAATCTGTGCTCATATATATATATATATATATATATATATATATATATATATATATATATATATATATATATACATATATATATATGTGTGTGTGTTTATGTGTGTGTACACTTCAAATCAATATAATGATAATGCAGTTAAAGTACTCTTGGATCCAGCCTATGGACATTTGCCCTGGCAGTGCTCTGAACTGTAAAGAGACTTCACACCCAGCCAGTAAAACCTGCGCCCTGGCCTTTAATGAATCAATGAATGTATATCAAGGAAGCACAAATCACAAAGCTGTATGCATTAATGTCTCCTGTAGTTCTTAGTGCTATCCTATTAAATCTCTCTCTCTCTCTCTCTCTCTCTCACACACACACACACACACACACACACACGCACACACACACACTTAAGAGGGAGAGACAGAAAGATCAATGTATATCTTTGTATTCCTCCATCTGCACAGGTAGAAGAGCAACTATCTCCAGGTGGATGTGACAGAGCTGTAGTTAACCTGCTTTCAGGTGGCAATAATTGACTAGTCCAATAATATCCCAGCAATATCCCAGCTTGTTCGGATCAGCTCGCATCTGTAATGAGAGAAATCTGAGCTTGTGTAGGTCCAATTAAAATTTAATTTAGATTGGGTCCTAATCAGTTGTGGTGGGCCTTTAACCTGCTGTGATCAGCGTCAGTAAATGCAAGGGAGGGTGCTCTGACCCATGCGCCAAATGACGCAGATAAAACAGATGGACATCAACCACAGCTCTCAATGGCATACTATACATGAAAAAGTCTAATAACATTTCCTAAAACTTCGCTTTATGACCTCTGAGTGAAGCTGTACAATGTAGATTAAAAAAGTTAACTTATAGTCTTTAGGAAAAGCTGGGGAACTATGGAACATTTGACTGCAAAATCAAATAAACAAGATAACATTTATTTGAAAGGGTATTAGTAGGGAGTTTGTGACCCCTGGTGCAGTAATAGCAGCCTCTATTCTCCTGTAGTTTTACATTAGATGTTGGAACACCACTGTAAAGATTTGATTAGTGATGTCAGGCACTGATGTAAGATGATCAGTTCTGGTTTGCAAATTCCATTCCAGCTCATTTCAAAGGTGTTGGATGGAGCTCTATCAGTCGTGAGAATGCAGTTGCACTGCTACACAGCCTGAAATGGGTTCACCCTAAAGAAGCTGTATTTACTTGGTGCCTGGATGCTTTTGAACATACGATGTCTACAATGATTGCCAATATATTTCTCTGTGCTTTCAGAGGATCACAAGCTACATTTAGCTGCATTTAGACATATAATTATAGATAATATTAATTGAAACTTTAGCAAAGACAGCTTGGCCTGCCTATATTAATTAGGTGCTTTTATGAGTCATTGGGCCACTGGGCCACTTTCTTTTTGCACCTCTCTCTCTCCCTCTCTCTCTCTCTCTCTCTCTCTCTCTCTCTCTCTCTCACTCTTTATCAGTGCATCAGTGTGCCCACAGCAACGCTCAACTCCACTGATTCACACAGACACTGTTCTCTCTTCCTGCACACT
Organism: Pygocentrus nattereri; assembly: GCF_015220715.1. Lineage (NCBI taxonomy): Eukaryota > Metazoa > Chordata > Actinopteri > Characiformes > Serrasalmidae > Pygocentrus > Pygocentrus nattereri. Next base: position 17,945,350 of record NC_051221.1, on the reverse strand, counting down.
GAGGGGGCGAAAGAGAGATCCACACTTCAGCCCACAACTTCACTGTGCTGCTGATGGCCTCTCGAGGCGTGGGCTACTAACTCAGTCAGTGGAGCTGAATATCAAACACACTGTACATGTCAAAACACATCAGCAAAAAAAAATCCCCATTGTCAGAAGATCAGACATCCTTTGATGACTTTTCTTTTGGAGAAAAATTGAAAACGATTTACAAGCTTCTTGGTGGGTTATCAGCCTTGTGCAGTAAAAGAGGCGAATTCCACCCTTACTGCCCCTGACATTTAGCAGCTTTCCCCTACGGGACACCCGCTCATGTTTACGCCACTTTGAGAGAGAAAAAGAAAAAAAGACACACCTGTAATCTCGTCAATTACACGCATGAGAGGATTTAAACACCTGGCCTTTTCAACGCTGTGTCTAAACACACACGCGCACACATGCCCACACACACACGTTTACTGTGTCTGTTGAAGACTGGCATATCTTTTTCTTCCTTACCTGTTCGAATGAAGTCCATCTGCTCACTACAGCTAATTGCTTTTACCCGTGGGCTTTCAGATTAAGTTATCTCGATTACTCTGCACTTAGATGGGTGCCTGTCAGCCTTAAACACAGACTGGATTCTGATGCCTCAGTTGACAGCACGCATGCCCTCTCCTGAAATACACATGCTTTCTCAGATAAAAGATGAGTCCTGTGAGAAAACACTGCACTTTTTCATACTTCTATTTTTGTCTCCATTAAGCATCCTCTCATTAGTAAATGTTTGCTTTTCATTTCTCCTGCTCCCTCTCTTCCAGACTCTCTTCCTGTCTTCTCATTTACATCCTGTTCCTCTCCTGCACCATGTCTCTCTTTAGTCTGTGCCAGCTGAGCGAGTGAGCAGATAAGAAAAAAGGTGGGAACAGCTGGAGCTGGGTTGGGTAAGGGTTATTGCAGTTACTATTTAACATCAAATACTTACATAAATTGATAGCCTGAAAAAAAGACAGAAAGACGGACAAACAAACAGGCAGACAGGCACAGTTGTATGCAAAGGTTTGGGTGCCCCTGGTCAAATGATGCTTTGTTGACTGAAAATAAGACATCCTCTACAGAAAACACACTTCTTCTGACACAAGAAGTGCTGTTTATTTGCTTAATTTAATATATTTTGTGTGTGTGTGTGTGGGGGGGGGGGGTTCTGCCATGATTTATATTTAAGTTTATTTTATTTTATATTTTATATTATTTCAAATAAAAAGACATAGCACTAAAATTTGTAGAAAAATATATTTTATATTTGAGTTGTTCTGATTAGAAGTTATATCAATTGTTTTTGAAAAAATCAACAAAACATTCAAAATTTTGGATATGCCTGCAGATAGAAAGAAAAATAGACAAAATAGACAGATAGACAGACAGATAGATCATCTTCTGGTTTATAGAGCCATACAGCTCATGCTTTCAGAGCAGAGATTTTGATATGAATAAATGTCTCTGTTCATATATTATACATATCTTTGAAATATTAACACACCTCATTACTGCACTCTAATCGGCTCCTTTAAAAAGACATTCATTAGAGTGCATAAATGGCTGTTATGCCATGTGGAGTTTCACACGCCAGGGTGAAAGGGTTATGAAAGGTTATGGGTTATTTTTTGCTTGTTCATTTGTGTGTATGAGGAGTCGTACCTGTTTATCCTCTGGGTCCTGCGCTACTGAAATGGAGGTCACTGGTGTTTCTATGAGATGGTTTGAGTCAGTGCAGTGTGTGTGTGTGTGTGTGTGTGTGTGTGTGTGTGTGTGTGTGTGTGAGTCAGTTTAGTGTCTGTCTATCAGTCTTCTAACTGACAGGCTTCCTATCGCTAACACTCTGCTCTTGGCCATGAGAGATGACCTCACCACATTTATCATTCATATCCAGCCATAGTCGGAGATGACATCACCATGAAACCACAACAAAGGCTAGTCTAAACAATATTAGGCTTGCAGTAGGAAGAGCACTACTGTAAATATCAAAGGTAAATAAAGGAAAAGTAAACACAATCAGAGTAAAATAAATAAAAAACACAGATGTAAATATACTACTGCTACTTATAATAATAATAATAATAATAATACATACTATTATGTTATTATTATTATTGTTATTATTATTATTATTATTATTATTATAATTATTATTATATTATTATTATTATTATACTTTTTATTGGTTTATGCCAGTGTATTCACACCTGTGTTTCAAGATTTAAAGAGAAATTAAACAGAAGCATTTCCTATTCCTAATTTATTAGGGTACATGCAGCCTACCCTAACACAGCTAAAGTCAGCCCTCTGTGGGTGCAAAGTGGTACTACAGCAGGGAGGAAGAGGGAGAGTGAGAGTAAGAGGGAGAGTGAGAGGGAGAGAGAGCAAGAGAGAGCAAAAGAGAGCATTTTGTTCTTGGATGCTCACTAAACATGGATCTTATTCTGTGTTTTTGTCAATATTAAGCATTAGCATATTAACATATCGGATAGGAGATTGTGCATATTTAAAAATATGTTTTTTTTCTTCAATGGTTCTTTCATAAAGAAAATTGTTCTATATAGAACCAATGGTTCATTGCATAATTTAAAAGGTGCTTCAGATTGATGGAGAATGTGCTGTAAATCTATATAGAACATTTTTGAAAATGATTCTTTTTAGCACCAAAATGCATTATTCTATTGCTGCAGACCTGACATCATAACAATACAAGCACCTTTTTTGGTGCTGTATAGAACCATCTAAAGCACATTCTCCATCAGTCCGAAGAATGCTTTAATGATGCCAAGAACCTTTTAATAATGCAATAGTTTG